>NC_142525.1:34330716-34530716 GCF_964205215.1 Stylophora pistillata
TGGATAGGAAAAGCTGTGAAAACACAAAAGAGGAGATAAGAGGAATGAAAAGAGAAAGGAAAAAGTGGAAACGAATGCAAAGAAACCTTGACAAAGAGAAGACACTTGCGTCTGGATTACAGATCGAGAAGGCTCGCCTTGAGAAACAAGAAAAGGTATGCGACAATATAATGAGAAAATATTATGATCGATGGCACTCACTTCTCAAGCAAGAAGAGGCTTCAAGAAAGGCTTGGATATCAATTCCAAGGCAATCTGTAGTGCAAGGGAAGGTATGTACAACATTTTAAATCTTCAAAGCCGGAAAGGTTTTAAAGCAGTTGCATCACCCCTTCCTCATCATCACCCTTAAAGTGGAGGGGGGGGGGGGGGGAGTTTGAGGGACTACTTGGGTGTTGTCACAGAATTGGTTATTGCATCTACTTCCTGATGCTGTTTAACCAAGTCTTCCTCACTATAATTTATTTTACCATCGCCTCTAAAACAAGATACATTTGAGTCATTCCATCTGCTTTAAACCCTTAGGTAATTTCAAATAAGGCAGCCATGTTGAAAGTAGCACTCCATCTACATTCGCTGATCTGACCTTGATATCACTGCATTTATGTTACTATGAAAAGAAATTGCCATTTAAAATTCTGTGTAAATAAATACATTACACCATATAGAGAAGCATTTAATCATCATTTATTTCTTGTTCCAAAGAGGCGGGCTAACAAAGGATTTATTAACTTTTTGTCTTGTTGAAATGTAGGTCATTGCAAAAGCAACATGTGAGTCCATTGTGGAAATTGACTGTGCCATTTTGGAGCCCTTAAAAGATGAATCTGGAATGGAGGTGAAGGTACATGTGGGTTCAGGTGTGGGTGGGTGCTGAAACGAGATGTTTTACAGAGGCAATCCCATTGCAGTTAAAACATTTTATCCTGCTACAGTAGAGGAACTCAGATAGAAGGCAGGAGTCATGTCAAAGTTCCAACATGCAAATTCTCCTCTTCTTGTTGGAGCATGTACACTGTGAAAGCCTTACCTTCTAGTGTCATCCTTTTACCATGTTTTGGACAAGCCTTTTACAATGTCTTTGTCACTGAAGAGCAGAGGGTTGAATCTTTGACTGGTTATTTGGCTGACCTTGATCAATCAGTTGGCTCAAGCAATATCTTAACTACATAAACAAGGATTTATTCATAGGGATATCAAAGTAGATAGTGTCATTATCTCGCACGTAAACAATGAGTATTGTGCCATATCAATCGATTTTGGCAAATGTGTAGCTTTAACAGCAGTTGGTTCCCTTGTGAAACATTTCACACCTGAAGAACAAAAACTTTACAAAGGTAAGCATGGTCACATTGCTCCTGAAATTGTCTGTGATGCCAGTCCACCTTTGCATGCCAGTGATGTGTTCTCTTTTGGAAGAGTGATCTATGCAGTTGGTACATACCTCCAATGCCACTTCCTTTGTGCTTTGAGGAAAAAGTGCATTCTTAGTGATCTTGAGTTAAGACCACAATTAAGTGATATAATTAATGAACTAGAAGTGCAATTAAAATTTCATATGAAGGGATTAGTTTAGGTGTACTAACATACAATCAATCAATCAATATCAATCGATACTTTATTTACCCACGTAGCGTCAAGGAGCTCATAGAGCTCGTTCAAAATATGTATGTGCCTCTAAGATTAAGAATCTAAAAAACCTAATACATACTGTCAAGACCCAATTGATTAGAAATTAAAATAACTAACAATTGATATTAAAATTTAAGTTTGTACTGTAAAATTCAAAGTCACTTAAATACAGGTATAAAATGGTGAAGCAATAGCTTAAATAATTTAAAATTAAAATTAAGTTTGTACAATGAAATTGAGAGTCACTTAAATACAAGTATAAAATTGAGAAGCTGTTCACTGTTTCTTAGGTTCTGTATTTTTCTTTCAGGGAGTGAGGGATCTGCTCTTTTTCCTGCCAAGACTTTTTCCCACAAGGGCACTGAAAGCTTTCTCGATGGCACATCATAGGTTGGTAGATGATGAGATGGCACATCTTGTCAGTCAGTGCTTTTGTTGTACTGCCAATGTGTATGTAAAATTGTTACCCTGTATGATTTGAAGCTTTGGATGAAATCAACAGATTAATATGTATTTCTGTAAAATCAATACTGTCTGTCAGCTTCATAGGGAGATTTCCACAAATAACATTGTTTGTATATATGAAACAAAATTTACACTGATCCATGAAAATAAAAATTTCACAATGCATACACAAAAAAAAGAAAAAGACCAACTACAGAGAATAACCAAAAGTGCTAACCTCATTATAGTAATGCTTGATACAGACAGTTATTTTTTGTTGCCTTTATAGAGTGCTGAAAACACAAACTATTATGTATTCATTATTATTGTTTGAATTATTTCTCTGAAATTCCCATTTATTGTGACAGTAACATGAGTGTAGAAAGTTTTCTCAATGGCATTTTGTAAGTTGGCAGGTGAAAAAGTGGCACATCTTGTAAATCAGTGCTTTCAAGTGGCAGAAGTCTTTCTTTTACCCATTCTTTAATTGCATACCAATGCTTTTGATTAATAAAGCTATTTATTCAGTTTAATTGTAAATGACAGTTTCTTAGGATTTATTGTGACTTGATTTTTGGAGACATGAGCTATAGAACACATTATTTATATTGTAGACAATTTGTTCAGCCGAAGTCAAAATAATTTGTTTGTTTTGTGCAATATACGTTCGCAGTGTTTATCAAAACAATAAAATGTTATGTCTGTGGTAGGGAGAGGCCTGCCACTTTTGTTTGTCCGATTAGTTGTTTTAGTAAGGGTGGATTACATGAGCCGAGTTCACTGTTTGCTAGGATGGCATTATGTGGGCAGGCCAGCCTGACTCATGTAATCGGCCTCTAAGTGGATGATTGGCAGGCCTGTGGCCTGAATTATTATTTCCCTCGGATTTCTAGCAAAGGTAAATAGATCAACCACATTTAATTCCAGTTTCATTTACTTTAAATTTTATTCTGAATACAGTTGAACCCAGTAAATGGGCCACCCTCAGGGAACTGGCAAATGGCCACTAAATAAGGGTTTTTATTTGTTTTTTTGTTAGATCCCAATGCAAATTTATAGCAAATGAACAGCTTTGCTCAATAAGCAAGGTAAATGTAAAGCAAATGTCAAATTTACGTCACATTTGCATGGAATTTTGTCAGGAACAAATACTTGAGTTTAGCTTCAGTTTATAGCTATTGCAAATTTAGTTCAAGCACACTTCTTTTTCAGCTTGAGGATAGAGTTTCAGAAGAAGACATTTCATTCCCAGCAGACAAGATGGATCACAGAAAGCTAATGGTATCATATATAGGATAGTGAAAGAAAAACCATTACAATCTGTGTCCCTTGCGAGGATTCGAACCTCTTGCAGTCAGCCCAGAGAAGGTGATCCCTGCTGGGAGGAGAGTTTCGTGCGCTCCTCTCAGTGCTTGTCTATTTTCGCGTCCTGAGGAGAGGTGCAGTGCAGATTGCCCATACTTTGTTCTTACCCTCTGGTACCTGATATACCCGTATCGTTTTTATTTTTATGCTTTATGATTTTTTTATTTTCATTGATTGATACGAGCACTGAGCCGTTAAATAGGTCTCAAACCCGGAGGCTAGACAAGTCGGTTCTCGGCTGTAACCACTAGAGGACTGTGTCTGTGTTCAAGCGGGGATTTACTTTTCTCCGGCACCCTTGACATTCAAAGTCAAAGGAATAAAAAAAGACTCAAGCCAGGTTGGAGAGTATCTGCTTTTTAACTGAACAACATTAAAAAATTATGGCATTTGCGGAATGGTGACTCGAGCTTAACTTGAGAGGGGCCACGATAACTAATTGTTTATATCATATCAGTCAAAAATCAATTATCTCAGAAAAATTGCGCATCGCCTTATCAGCTGGAAGACAAAAAAAAGTAAGAGCTGGGTCAATATTCATAAGGAACATCTGCTCTATCAGCTGGGCAGAAGAAGAAATTTGTGTGGACCTTTGTGATGATTCAAACCTCAATTTATTTAACATCGCTACCAAACGTTCTTATAGCAGAGCAGAAAGACAAACCTCTGGGTGGACGCATGTGAGAATTCAAACCTCAGGCTTTTCAATCAATATTCCTGGAAAGGAGAAAGATTGTAAGCCTTACATTTAATACGGAGAAAGAAATAAGCCACACGACAAAAGAAAACAAAGGCAAATAATTTGAACCAGAAACATTACAAACTTGCCGCAATAGTCTACGAAGGTACTTTCTCAATGGGGCGTCCATGCCCCCACAGGCAGTAGACAACTCCGACCTCAAAAAATCTTCAGGGACTGAGTGCGAGGAAGTTTCAATGTTAATCGTCTCAAGCAACGTTCAATAGCAGTTCTGTTCTCATGTAATAATTAAAGACGTAAAGATATATGTAGGTATGTATAAATACATACACATGACTTTTTTTATATTCAAATTAACTAACCTTCATAGTCAGATGAACTTGAAATTTCGTGAAATCACGGGAATTTGAAGTCGCCACGAAAGTATCTGTTAATTTCTTTCCGTTACCTTTCCGCTTATGCCTTTCGAAAGTTGAACGTGATTCGAAGCCATTAAAGCGCGCGCAGAAAACATTTCCTTTCTTGTCATCGCGCTCCATGCGCTCTTTAAAGGAGATGCAAAAATGAAACCGTCGCTTTCAATAAAATGTTTCGACCCCAGAAAGAATTGTGAGCTCACGTTGCTGCACGTAGAACAAAATTTGCTCTTCTGGCTCATCAGTGCAAGTGTCGGCTGATTTGTGATGAATTTTCTGTTGACAGTTCAGATTACAATGAGACTATCTTTAATGCATGAATTAAAGATGTCAGAACAGCTATACTCATTTAAATCTCACCTTAAAGTCAAATTAAATGTATTTTAATGAAACACCCTCTTTTGTGCCAAAAAAAAACCACTTAAAGGATTTGCGCTACTAAAGTTAAACTTATGTTCAATTGAAGATTCATTAAAGGTTAGAGTTAGCTTTCGGATATTTCATTTGACAATTAAAGACGATTAAAGCTTTTCTCAACCTTTAAGACTGCTTTAGATTTTGCCTAAAGGCACTGAAATAAGAACATTCGTCCTGTGAGAAAGATGAATTATTTTCATAGCAACTATTTATATACCATTTAGGAATCGCGTGGAACTACAGAGGGAAAAAAAGGAACTACAGAGAAAGAAAAACCCATAAGTGAGGTAGGAGATTACTGGGTTAGTCCTCCTATAAAATTGATATCTCGTAACCAGACCTAGAGCTAGTGCTAAACAATACGAGAACCAAAGTTAGCCAAACATTTGAAGAAAAGGTTTACCTCCGTCATTATGTGCGTGTTCTGGTCGAAAGGAAGGATACCTGGAGATTGGATTAGGCCCTGAGCAAGTCTTCGGAAAAGATCACAACAATTTTAAAGGTCATAGACTATAGGAAGCTTCGCACGATAGGGTTGTAAGGGTATCAGAACGTTACGTAAAGAGAGTGAGTAAAAACTATAATTATTTTAAATTTCCAACATGACGGTCCATGGGTTGTCAGGGGTTTTGGTTCTCATTTTTGTATTTTTATACTTTTTAGTATAACATGAGAAAGTTAAATGACTTGACCGGCAACTTCGTTTTTGTTTTGCAGACGGAAGTTGAAGATAAGAGACGTGGAAATAGAGAGAGAGAGAGAGGACATGGGAAAAAGAGACTAATAAGCTGAGGGGTCCCCAAGAACGACACAATTACGGAGGTAATCGCCATTTTTAAGCTTTATGCCATCTGTAAAGAATTACGTATCTGGGACATCTAGAGATTTTAATGTTCATTATTTCTCTGAACGGATTGAGACGTCCGCAAACTATTTAAAAAACCAGCAGACTATCCTCAGAGGTATGAGATATGTTGACACTCCATTTTGGCACTCCCCCATCTAGGTTACAGAAAATGCGGTGCCAAAAAAATTAAAATTGTGGAATTAAAGAAACTAATATGTAGGAAATTTCTTATTAACATGCGTTCAAGGAGTTTGAGAGAAAATTATCTATAATAGAGCAATTCGCTTTTAATTTGTTTATAGTGGACGGAGAAAAATTGGCGACTCCACAAAGGAAAGTTAAGGGCTCTTCGTTTGATTTGCTTGTATTCGAGCCACGAAAAACTGGTCCCAGTAGAGGCAAGGAAAAGCTCTCAAAACAAGAGATTATAGACTGATAATCTTTTGTCCAGAACTAATACTGTCCATACATACATACATAGGTTAATTGACCAACACCCACCCATCCCACCCAGGGGAGGGCATCCACCACACAGTAATCTCGTGCGTGGGAAATTAACGTCTCCTACCCATTACCCTGCAGGAGACGGGGTCCACGGTTTATTCGTCCTTATCCGAGAAGACTAGAATATCTATCCATTTCTTGATTATAGAAAGGTAGCAAATTCTCCTCACTTATTTTAAGACCATGAGTATTGGTGCGGCCGGGGCTCGAACCCTCGACCTCCCGCACAACACAATCCGGCGCTCTAACCAATTGAGCTAACCGGGAGGCGGTCTGTCATGAAAAAATGATGATAATGGTTGATTTTTTCCGACTTCTTTAAGTTCAACCCTCCCCAAGAACTATTGCTTTTAAAAGCAGTGCTTTGTTTTGTTTGTTTCCTTTTTGTTTTGTTTGAAAATGAGAAACAAGCAAACAAAAGGTAAAAAAAGAGCAAAAGAAAGCGAAAGTAATCATGTCAAACACCATTACACCTACACTTGAATAGTGGAGAGTCTTTCCGACCCTAATGATTGGAATATATCGAATTTGAAATATTATCTTGTTGAATTGTCAGTTGTTATTAACGTGTCCTTGTACATTATTATCGCAGCCGTGAGCCCTTATTACCCGGCAGAGACTGTTCTCCTGGAGACATGTTTGCTTCATGGCGAGATTTCATACAGAAAGTGGCACATTGTACAGCGAAGGGGTGAATGGAAGCCTTCTGAGACTCATGTATCGGATCTGAGGGCAAAACATAGTTCGGTGCGGTTTTTTGCAACAGGCAACGGTAGTATTAGCTACATAGTATTACCCACAACTTGGTGGCGCAGATGTATAGATTTCTTTAGGATGTGTTGTTCTTGTGGTTGCATTCATGACGATTAAGAGCAGTAATAAATTTGCAGACCCTCGGCATATTGTCAATCAAGAAATCCGCCACTTGTCGCCAAATGTTATCACTTATAGGCAACAATTTGTGAGAGCAACTTGCAATTCCAATTTTTTTTTTTCTAGAGTGAAGCATAAAAGAAAATAAACAATTTTTTTAGCCTGCTGATTTTAAAGTTAACCGCGTGACTAACACATCTGATATCAATCTGTAACCATTCTTCTTATAAGCTTAGCCTTTACGAAGGAAAGTGTCAAGGCAGATATGAAAGAAAACGATTATTTAATCACTTTCACCACAGTGTGGTGAGGGTCGGACAAGAGAGCGAGGCTCCAATTTAAGTGCGCCCAATATCCCACCCATCCCACCCCAGGGGAGGTCTCGTGTGTGGGAAATTAACGTCTCCTACCCCAACCCTGCAGGAGACGGGACCTCCATTTATTCATCCCTATCCGAGAAGACTAGAATATCTAAGCCATTTCTTGATGTTATAGAAAGGTAGCTAATTCTTCTCAATTATTTTAAGACCCTGAGTGTTGGTCCGGCCGGCGCTCTACTCAGTCCAGCGCTGGACTTGTAGCAGCTATTCATTGAACAGTAGAATAACAATACCTTTAGTAGTAAATATAATAATATGAAAATGTAAGCTCTGCGATTTTATTGTGATGTGTTTTATTTTATAGAGGGAGCCCTTCAATGAAAAGCCTCGAGTTGATGGGATTCTCCGCACCAACTCATCTCGTATAGACTGACACTTTGTAACTCTGGTCCAAAAATCTGGCAATAAACCATTAACAGTTATCATGATAAGGACTACAATTGTTTTTTTTTTTTCCTGTTACAAAGCGCCATAAACAGATTGCAACAAAATTTGACAACTACTTGGAGCAATCCATAACAGCTTACGTAAATCCCGGAACAAAATACCTTTACATCTAAAGGATTATCAGACCATTGACTCTAGTCATTAGAAGGGCTTTCCGTGAAAACCAAAGAATTGTGGAAGTATCCTAGATTGTACACTTTTAACAAAACTATTCCCATTAATTACATGAAACTGAGCAAGTCCAAAAAAGTGCAAGCAACAAAACAGACTGATGACAACTCCAATTAAATACCCTCAGTCTGTACCCTAAAGACTTGTGACTGACTTTCTGATGAGATGTGTTTATGATCCTCGGTAAAACGGAGCCGGCTCAGGCTAACAGAATCACTGTCAACACTCAATTCCTAAAGGTGAGGTTCAGCGACCGCCACGTACAATACGGTCGGCCTGAGTCTGCATTGCGTGACAAAATAAATCAAATTTAATATCACAAGACTAACATTTCCCGGAAATCTGCTATGCGCAGATTCATCAACTTGAAACAAACAACGTTCGCTGATAACTGAGCTCTGGGCGAAGGAATAGTTCAAAACATTGTCCCACTATGGCGGATAAGTCGAATAAGACCATTTTTCTTTTTAATTGCGATAACACCTACAAGCTAGAGGTGGTTGAGGCGTTCTTGATGGAAATGAATAAGAAACATGGCTTGAACTTCGCGATTGGGAAGCATAACTTTAGATTGCAACAAATGGCTGATATCTGTGAGAACGAAATTCCTCAAATTCAGATGGATTGTGCTATTTTTGTTCTACGTGCAGGGGAGTCGCGTCTCTCGATCAACGAAGATAATGCAGGGATTGGCTACGCAAAGATCTACAGAGCTTTATTAGAGGCCACAAGTAAGTTAAATGAGAAAAAAGTTTTTTTTAACGAACATGAAAGGCATTAGAACTAAACATCAGACAGAGAAAACGTTTTTTCTCATGTTATTAAGTGTAAAAGGCGGGATTAATTCGAATGGTAAAAGCTGATATGAGCAAATATATCACTCTCCCTTTCGAGTCGTCGTCACACACCACAGAGCGGAAGCAGGTTAGTGTTTTGTTTTTTTTAATTGATCGATTTATCCCGTGAAAATGAAATGACATGTCCATGGTACAACATTCGTACGATATGCGAGTCTCGCTTCTCTAGTAATGAAGATAATGCGGGGATTGGCCACGCGAAGATCCACAGGGCTTTTTTGAAAGCTACAGGTTCGCGAAGTGAAACACTGTTTTATTTGACGGGCAAGACTAATCAACAGACAGAAAAATTATTTATCATGTTAATAAGTGTTAAAGACGAGAACACTTCGTTTGGAGAGAGCAATGATTGAAATCAGGGTGAATCATTGAGCAAGATTGCGCTTTATCTGAAGAATCTCGAATGGTGAACGAACGTGTGATTTCTCGGAAAAGGGCGGAAATACATAATTCCAATTTCATTTGTCATAACTTCTAATAAAGAATAAATAAAAACATGTCAACGTATTTGTTCTAATAAAGTCAATATGTATCATGCGATAGGTAAGTCTTCTTAAGAGCCACTGACCATGAATATCGATATATTTAAGGTAATATATTGAAAAAGAGTTCGGGCTAAAAATTAACAAAAAAGTAATGCGATCCGTTGAACGACTGTGACGCAAGAGGTCAAGGCCAATCTTTCAGCTTATCCAGGAATACACCAAATACATGACCACTCGCGTGACAGCCGTTCAACGGATCGCATCACATTTTTTGGTATTTTTGCCCGAAATCTTTTCAAGGTGGACGCTCCGCTTATGGCGGGCCAAGAGAGAAACTTAGAGGAATTAAATTAAAAGGAAAAAGTTTTAAGATGTGGGTCATGACAGCTTTTCAGCGGTTCGCATTGCATTTTTGACAAAGTAGCCCAAGCTCTTTTAAACCTGGACGTGCTGCTTATGGCGGGCCAATATAGAGGATTGGAGGAATTAAAATAAAAGGATAAAGCTTTAAGATGATATATATTACGATTTTTAAGTATATATGGGAGACCTGTTCATAGGCCACTGAAGTTGACCTTTATTCTACCTCCGCGAAAGAGACGCGAAGTACTTTATTTCAACGAGTTTTTTTATTCAGACTTGAACGTAACAACGTATCAAGAAATTAATATTTTCCAAGAGATGAAAGGACCATCTACTAGCACTCAAAATTTAATAGCGGGATTGCATCGCGTTGTAGCGTACGAAGTTACCAAAGTTGCATAATGTTTCATTGCTTTACGAGAGGGACGACGGCCATTAAAACATATTTTGAACTTTTCGATTTTTCGGAGAAGAGAAAGCGCGATAGACCTTTTTGATATAGTTTTCGAAAAAGGTTTATTAAAAGGGTCCTTTAGAAAAATTAAAATAACTTACGAAAATTTGCAACTGTCGGCGGATTCTCGGCAATAAGACGTGGTTTCGTCTACGAGGAACGCGAATTAAAGAAAATGGTGGTAAGACAAAACTAAAAAAAAATGCAAAAAATCTCACGCTATGATTGATATGACATATTTCGTGGCATCTAATCAATTTTTAAACCATTGCTCACAGAGAACAAGGTGTTGATAGTCATTGGCTCAGACGATAATTACATAGGGGAAGACGAAGAAGTCAGTCTGTTATCTCTCGTTGGGCACGAAGGAAAGTGGCGTCACAGTTTGCTGAGGAGTATCTTGATTGAAGAAAAAGCTTCATTTTTTCTTGGAACAAGAGGCATAGAGAAATCCACGAGGAAGCATTGTTGCATTACTTTGATCCAAGCAAGAACGGAATAAAGTTTGAATACCCACCCAAACAAAACCCAGACAACTACCACGGGGTATGACTTAATTAAGCGAAGTTCATTAATAACAACTCAGGAAAAATCCTACATTTCGTAATGGGATAATTCTAGGCACTTAAAACCCATTAGATTTGTTAAGATGTTGTGATCTTTGTGTTTGGTCGGTGAAAAGTGGTCAACATAATCCGAATCGCGTTCGGAAATGTTCATTCGTGTCAAAACGAGGTCGCTGACATGATCGTCAAAACAAAGAATTGTTCTTACATAAAAAGACTGCTACATAGACTTAGTAATTACTACTCTAACGATAGTGATAGCTAAAGTCTCCTTGTTACGTGGTTGTTATAGTACATAAAACCCAGATGAATGGTGCTTTTTGTACGTGTGGATCGGCTAGTCCGGAGGGATTAGCAAGTTCAAATTCCACCCATTTTGCGGTGCATTAATAGATTCAGACTAAATCTTTGGTTTCTTTGTGGTTTCTATCAAAACAACTATTCACCTCAGTGTCGATGAAATTGTTGGATATTTATCACCATTTCAATGAATAGGCCAACTTTTACCAAGGTGTGCCTCAGAAATATATTGTAGATAAGGCCAGAGAGATGTTCTATATACATAGGAACTACGTATTCATCCTTGAACATACTTTAGGCAACGTGTGAACATGACAAGAAAACGCGTCGGAGAAATGAGAATACAGAGCAAGAAGAACCCATGAACAGCGAGGTAGGAGAATACTAGGCTCAGCCCATCCGTAAAAGTAATATCTTGAAACTAGACCCAGAACTAGTACTAGTGCTAAACGATCTGAATATCAGGGTAAGTTGAAGATTTGAAGAAAAGGTTTTTGCTTCGGCATCATATGCGTGTTCTGGTGATAAAAAGAATAATTGGAGATTGCAGGCACTGAACAAGTTTTGGAAAAGATAGCAATAGTTCAAAAGGTAATAGACTATTCAATGAAGCTTCGCCCGATAGGTCGGAAGGGATATCAGGAGATTATGTAGAGAGAGTAAGAACCATATTTTTTGAATTTGCAACATAACGTCGACATAAGGCTGTCAGGGGTTTGGGGTCCTTGAATCACAAACTCAGTTGAGTGAGCTTCATAAATTTTCTACTTTTATGCTTACGTATCGGGGGAAATGATGTGAGAAAATGAGGTAAATTAGTTGACTGACAACATCTTTTTTTTTTTGCAGATCAAAGGTGTAGTTGAGAGACCTCAATATGAAGGAAATAGAGACAAGACAGGTAGGACAGAGACTAATAAATTGAGAAGTTTTCAAGGACAAATCAATTACGGAGGTAATCGCCATGTTCTGGTTGAGAGTGGAACTATTTTTAAGCTTGATGTCACGTGCAAATAATTAGTTCTCTGTGAGATCTAGGTGTGGCACAGAAATAAAAAAAATGAAAATAAAAATGATCAAACAAAAAGTAAACAAGAGCAAAAGAAAGCGGAAGAAATCATGCAAACCATACGCGCCATTACACTTAACAAATGGTAAACACCACAGCGTACACTTCTGAGTTAGGATGCACGCGGGAGGTTGCCAAGCACGAAAGAAACGTCAGAGTTGCGCGAGGCGATAGCCGAGAGCGACTCTAGCTTCTTGAGTACTTGGCCAATCTCCCCAATGGATCCTTAACTCAATGGTGTATATTGTGGCGTTTACCATTTTCTTTATAAAATAACATTGCTATATTGTAGCAAAAGAGTTTTCTTTTAATGAACAAATCTTACGCGAGCAGAAAAAACAAGCGCGCGCGGAAAACTAGTCTTTGCATTTGCTCACGTCAGCAGCGTACACCCATGGGCAGATGGTAGACGCTGAATTGACCAATCAGAGCGCGCGCTTTACTTTGGTTGTGTTATAACTACATTTGATGAGCTTGCTGAGTTTTTCCGACCCTAGTTGGAACATATCGAATTTGGAATATTGTCTTGTTGAATCGTCAGTTGTTATTAACGTGTCTTTGTAAATTATTATTGCAGCTGTGTGTCATTATCCAGCAGGCACTGTACTCCTGGAGACGCGTTTGCTCCATGGCGAGATTTCATACAGAAAGTGGCACATTGTAAAGCGAAAGGATCAATGGAAGCCTTCTGAAACTCATACATCGGAGCTGAGGGCAAAACAGTTTATTGAACACAGTTCGGTGCAGTTTTTCTCTACAGGCAACGGTGGAATCGACTATACACTATTACCCACAACTAGGCTGCGCAGATGTATAGATTGCTTTAGGATGTGTTGTTGTTATGCTTGCTTTTATGACGATTAGGATTAGTAGTAGTTTGCAGACCTTTGGCATATTTTCAATCAAGAAATCTGCTAGTCTTCGCAAACTGCTATCACTTCTGAGAAACACTTTGCAATAGCTACTCGCGTGTCCGAATTTTACTATCCCTCCAAAAAAAACTGGATTCTCGTCAGAAGGAGTTAGTAGTCACCAAATCAATATTTATAAATGCAATAGCCGCGATACTTCCGCTCTCAGGCTTCAACGGTAAATTTAGTGGAGTTTAAATTCTAGTTCTATTCTTTGTTGGAATACGAGAGCTCACCCTCTCCGTATTACAAAGCAGTCGTTTTCTTAAGAAAAAGCTTCATCAAGTAACATCCACCTCTTATTTTTAGATAAGAATTGACAAAAATTAGAGAATATGAATTGATAAGGGAGACCGACAGAAAGTCATGACGGCTTATACATCATCTGGTCTACTGCCGCAGTTTGATTCATTAGTAAAACATCAAGGGAAAAAAATTATCGCCTAGCTGATTTTACAGTTAAACGTGTGACTAACTAGCACATGTAAGATCGATCAGTGACCATTTTTTTCAATATACTTAGCCTTTACAAGGGAAAGTGTCATGAAAGATATGAAAGAAAACGATTAGCGGTAGCAGCTATTCCTTGAACAGTAGAATAACAATACCTTTGGTAGTGAAAACAATACTATCAATAAGTAAGCTCTGCGATTTTATTGTAATGTGTTTTGTTTGATAGAGGGATCCCTTCAATTTAAAGCCTCAAGTTGATGGGTTTCTCCGCGCTAACTCATCATGTGTATAAGTTAAGACTTTGTAAATTTGGGGGAAAAAATCTGGCAATAAACAATCAACAATTACTATGACAAGGACTACACAATTGCATCTTTTTTTGTATCCAAGCGCCATTAAGTAACTGGCTTTTAAATCATGTACTTAAATGAAACGTTTTCTACTTTTGCATCTAATGTAGTAATAACCTGCATGCGATAGTAAATAATGATCTTTGTGCAAACGTGTCAGATTAAGGTAAATTGAGTCAACTAGGCTTTATGCTGAACTTTCCACCTGACTGTCAGTCCATTCCTGTCTGGATGTTCAAATGGAGCATAAGGATGTGAATACGCTGTCCTTCTCTCTCCTGTATCACTGGGAGATATGCACTATAGGATAACACACTTGAAACTCTTGGGCGGAGACTAAATGTTCCTCAAAATATGGAGCGCAAAACCACAAACTGTCTCTTAAAGAATGCTGTGAGGTAGTACTTGAGACAGAGTGCTACAGCTATGGAATATGTACACAATCAGGACGGCAAAAGTTGAAAACTTCGTGTCTAGAAAATATTGAAATTTGAGATTTTCCAATCTTTTAGAAGTTAAAAAGCAAACCACTATATCAAGAGAAACTGTGCAAAGTGCAAAACCCAAGGCTCCTTTCCCGAAGCCAAGTCACACTCTACCTTACCAACTTTACAGTTTCACCAAAACGCAGAAAATCTACTGATTATCATTTTGCCTGGCAATATAAGCAATGTAACTAAAATCGCTGTGTCACTTCAAATATGCCGGGAATTGCTGAAGTAGAATAAAATAGTAAAGCACTTACCAATTCGACACTACGAAAAACATCTCTGGTAGCCACGAGATGACAGATAAGCCTGCCATTACACCGCAAATAATGATCTAGGAATGAAGGGTAATTCTGAGGGTTAGAACTTCAAAGAAAGTCAGTGGGTAAGTTTGGGAAAATCTAATCACCATGATATGAATTCCATGGGCAGGCACCAATGCCCGTGATATGGCGTCAATTATCATCATAGAGGAATGAGAATCTGTTAAAGGGGAACTGATTACTCTCAATCTTGAAGAAAACAGACCTATGTAAATTAAATAAAATACATCCAGGGTGGACTCCAAGCTGTAAACTAAAAGATCCTTCTCATGGTCTGTGCCGGACTGGGGGCAAAATAAAACCCAGAAGGCTTCAATCCAAAAAGTCTCTCCGGCAAACCCTCTCCACTTTACATTCGTTTAAACTCTTTCTCTAAGGTTTCCTTAATTCCAATCGATAGCGGCAACTCTGAATTAATGTCGTCTCATATCGCTCTGAGAGTTCTTACAGTGGTAATCCTTCTTCGATTTTCGCGATTCCTTCCTTAAAGCCTCCTGTCTTCCTTTATCAGTACAGTGGTTCTTATTCTTTAGGGTCTCCCCATATTAAAACTGAAAGCTCCTGCTGGAGTATGGAGAAATAGCGGTGAATAATAAAATTGGAACATCTTAAAGTTCACAAAGCAACCAGGTGGACAATCAGAAATGGTTTTGTGCTACTCTGGTTTTAGGATTTACGAATGTGACTAAGGAAATTACAACTAGCATCGACCCAACGTTCCGTGGAACATCTTGTTAGAACTGAAGCAAAACATTAACATAAGATCAAAAAATTTTCCGATAACCGTCGACGATTGGCTGCACGAATTTTGCACAGTTACTGTGGCAAAATTTTAAAAGTAAAGTTAACTGACTTTTTAAGTAAAGAGACAGCTGCTTTGATGACGGCTGTCGTTGCTATCAGCATCAAAAATGTACAGATATACTTAAGGTGGAAAGGTCTCCTCATGAAAGGTTACTTCAATTTTAACAACTTCAGGTTATACAATTCTTATATGGGGATCAGATAAAATGAAATCTCCGCACCAGTAACGCCTGCCGGGATATATGAAAGACTATTATAGGATAGGAACGAGAAGAAGAGAGTATGGAGTCGGAGAGTTAAGGTCCGCGGTGTAATCCGGTTTAATCCGTTGTTCAATACGCATATTAATCTCTACAATTGGCGACGAGGATAAACAGGAAATTTTCAGACATATGCAGAGCAAATATGGCCGTGAACATCGAATTTGGAAACATACAACATTTCGATTGCACAGGCCATCCGACAGGCATGGGACCTCGTTGGAGACGATGGAAACGTTCTTTTGAGTTTTTTTTCGAGGCCAAGGGTATCACAAAGGACGCACAAAAACAAGCCTTACTTTTGCATTGCGCTGGACAGGATGTTCAGGACATTTTTGTTACGCTGAGTGACTCTGGACCAGCCCTAGAAGAAGAAACGCAGTATGCGAAAGCTATGAGACTACTGGACGCACATTTTTTGCCATAAGTTAACATCCCATTTGAACGACATCAGTTACGTCAAGCAAAACAGGAAGAGTCCGAGACAACAGACCAGTTTGTGACCAGATTGTTCCAGCTTAGCGACAATTGCGACTTCGGAACATCCAAGGAAGAACAAATACGCGATCAGTTAATTGGTAAATGTCGGTCCCATGATCTTCGCATGAAACTACTCGCTGTCAGTGGTAAACTCACACCTCAGGAGGCTAGAGATGTTGCTAGATCCATGGAAGCTGCCTAAAGTCAGGCACGGTCGATTGAAAGCGATTCACGGAGCGGAAATGTAAATTCCTTAGAGCGGGGACATTTTGATTCGCCTAAACGTGGAGGAGGACGTTGTTATCGGTGTGGACTCGAAGGACATTTTGCAAAGGATCGAGAGTGCAAGGCAAGACTGGCTACTTGTATGAAATGTGAAAGAGTGGGACATTTTGCCAAAGTTTGCAAAACGAAGGAAGACGATGCTAACAGACCCAGGAAAGGAAATATACGCCAAGTCACCAAAGATGATGATTTCGCCTTCACCTTACAGTCTAATAGAAGAGATATTCCCACCGTAGACATTGAGCTAGGAGGTGTTCGACTGGAAGGAGTTTTAGTCGACTCTGGCTCCACTTGCAATGTTATTGACAGAGCGACATGGGAGACGCTTACCGAGAAAAAAGTGAAATTTGTTTCAAGAAAATCCAACAGAAAGCTGTACTCTTATGGATCCAATGAGCCACTGCTGGTGAGTTTGAAACTGAACTTTGTTACAAGGATAAACGTTGCCATGTGTGTTTTTATTATTGTGGAGCAGAAAGCAGGGAGACCTCAGAGGAGCTGGCAATACTGAAACTTGAAATTAATGCCATGGAAGAAGAAAACCTGCTTAGGGATTTTCCTGAGTGTTTTGAGGGAGTAAGAAAACTGAAGGGTTTTCAAGCAAAGCTCCACTTTGACACCTTAGTTAAACCTGTTGCACAGAAGTTGAGACCCCCACCTTATGGGCTAAGGGACAAAATAGAACAGAAACTCAAGGAACTAGTGAACTGTGATATTATCGAACCAGTTGAAGGCCCCACTCCATGGGTAAGCCCGGTGGTCGTGGTTCCCAAACCCTTGGGGGACATCAGACTGTGTAGACACGAGAAAAGCCTATGAGGCTATCGTAAGGGAACGTCATCCTATTCCAACAGTTGATGACATACTCTATCAACTGAATGGAAGCAAGGTGTTCAGCAAATTAGACCTCAAATGGGGATTTCATCAGATTGAATTGGAACAACAGTCGAGAGTTATTACCACATTCATTACTCACAAGGGGTTGTATAGGTACAAACGCTTGATGTTCGGAATTAGTTCTGCCCCGGAGCTTTATCAGCACACCATACAACAAGTGCTGGCTGGATGTGAGGGTGCCTCCAATATCCACGATGATATAATTATCCATGGTCGTACGGTTGAAGAACATGACAGCAGGTTGCAAAAGACCATCGAGTGTATTAGTGACAAAGGACTGATCCTCAATCCGGAAAAGTGTGTATTTAGAATGCCACAACTCACCTTCATGGGATATCTGCTATCAAGGAAAGGTATCGGCCCAACAGAGTCACGTGTTGACGCAGTAGTCCGGGCTAAGGAACCCACAAACGCAGAAGAAGTGCGGAGATTCCTCGGATTAGTGAATTTTAGCGCCCGGTTCATTCCTAATTTAGCAAGAATCTCAGAGCCACTCAGAGAATTGACTAGGAAGGATGTACCATTCAAATGGGACACAGAAAAAGGAGCGGCATTTGAAATGCTGAAGAGTAAGCTGGGTCGAGTAGAAACATTGGCATATTTTGACAGAAGTGCAGAGGCAACCAAGCTAATTACAGATGCAAGCCCGGTAGGCCTTGGGGCAGTGCTTACACAGGTCCAGGAGGGACAAGAGCGTGTAATCGCATATGCTAGTCGTGCCTTAACAGGAGTTGAACGCAGATACTCACAAACAGAATGAGAAGCATTGGGACTAGTGTGGGGATGCGAGAGGTTTCACATGTACCTGTATGGGATGGAGTTCATATTGCTGACAGACCACAAGCCCCTAAAAACTATATACTCAAATAGTTACCGCAATTCGGCTCGGATACCGGTTTCGGGTACAGTACGTACCAGGTAAACAGAACATTGCTGACTCTCTTTCACGACTTGTTGATAAGGAAGAGTTGAATGGTCATGATGATGCTGAGGAATTTATTCGCTTTGTGGCAGAAACATCAGCACCAGTAGCAATACCAATCAAAGAAATTGAGAGAGAATCAGCTACCGACCCAGAAATTTCACAACTACAAGAGTGCATCTCAACAGGAGACTGGGACAAAGCCCCGCCACAGTATAAACAGGTCAGAAATGAAATCTCTTCCCTTGGAAAGTTAGTATTAAGGGGAACGAGGTTGCTAATTCCACGAAGACTACGTGAAAGAGTACTAGACTTAGCACATGAGGGTCATCAGGGGCTGGTAAAAACCAAACAGAGACTTCGTACAAAGGTTTAGTGGGCTGGAATTGATAAACAAGTGGAAAACTGGTGTAAGACCTGCCATGGCTGCCAACTTGTTGGACTGCCTACACCACCAGAGCCCTTACGGCATACAGAGTTTCCAAGTCAACCCTGGATTGACCTAGCCGCAGACTTAATGGGACCCCTACCGTCGGGGGAATATGTACTGGTCGTAGTTGATTATTACAGCCGATATTTCGAGGTGGACATCCTGACGTCCGTGACATCCACTAAAGTCATTGAGAGTTTCGATAAGATTCTCTGTACCTATGGGTTACCACAGTCGTTGAAAACTGACAACGGTTCACAGTTTGTGTCCGATGAATTTGAACGTTTCCTGGAAATAAATGATAAAGAGCACCGCAACTCGACCCCCTTATGGTCTCAGGCAAATGGGGAGGTTGAAAGACAGAACAGAAGCTTGCTTAAAGCCCTTAAGATTGCTAAAGCTGAAGAAAAGAATATCTCGACCGAGATGCGAAAGTTCTTAACAGCCTATAGAACTACACCTCACACCAGTACAAGCGTCACACCGGCCAAACTCCTGTTCAACAGGGAAATCAGATCAAAGATTCCTGAACTGGGAAACTCGAGGTACTCTGACAGTGAGGCGAGAGACAAGGATGCAGAGGTGAAGCAGGAGAGAACCGACTATGCTGATGGGAAAAGGAGAGCTCGAGAGAGCGAACTAGAACCTGGTGATTTAGTACTCTTAAAACAAAAGAAAGAGAACAAACTCTCGACTACTTACGGCCCACTTCCATATACCATCGGCAAGAGGCACGGTAACGAGTTCATCATATCGTCACCCCAAGGAGTAAACATGAGGAGAAACGTGGCCGATGTTAAGAAATACTTGACAGAGGATACAACCGCAGATGAACAAGTTGCTGAAGATGACTCTTCCGATGAAGATGACACTGGAAGGAGAATAGAACCCCAAGGGAGACCAGTAAGGGAAAGGAGGCCACCGGAGTACTTAAAAGATTACGAAGTGTACGAACTCTGTCGGTGAAAGAGTGAGACTTTGTTGAACATTTATTGAACATTTTATTTAGTTTACTGAACACTTTAATCCGGCTCGTGTTGGAGACATTTTGACCCGTTCATGTTGTTTCGTTATGTTAAGTCTTCTCCTTAGGGGAAGAGGGGTTGTAGTGTATGCCGGGATATATGAAAGACTATTATAGGATAAGAACGAGAAGAAGAGAGTATGGAGTCGGAGAGTTAAGGACCGCGGTGTAATCCGGTTTAATCCGTTATTTAGATACGCATATTGAACTCTACAGCACCCTCCCCCCCCCTTTCCGAGGCGATAAAAAGTGAACAGTCCCCTGATCAAGAGAGGTGAAAAACCAAAATATAAGAGCCCTCCTACATTCAACCCTAACCTGGGATCTGGTCATCAAATCTAATCACAAGCTACTTTAAAAGTCTTTTGGATAATAAATCCACAAGAGCAACACAACGACACGCAAAAATGTTTTACTTCTGGAATCTCCGAAAAAGGGGAGTGATTAAATTCTGAGTGGGGAGAGAAAGCCTTGAATAAGGGATTCAGACTGTTTTTCTTTCTTTCTTTAGAAAAAGGGGAGTGATTAATTTCTGAGTGGGGAGAGAAAGCCTTGAATAAGGGATTCAGACTGTTTTTCTTTCTTTCTTTAGAAAAAGGGGAGTGATTAATTTCTGAGTGGGGAGAGAAAGCCTTGAATAAGGGATTCAGACTGTTTTTCTTTCTTTCTTTAGAAAATGGATTACACCGCGGTCCTTAACTCTTCGACTCCATACCAATATGAACTTCTCTACCAAAAGCAACACGGAATCCAGAATTTCAAGAGCTAGAAGATCTACCTCATTGGACTGCCCAGCATTCTCGTGCGTACAATTTGCAATGAGATAGGTCCTCTCGCTAGAACTACCGGTTGCCGCAGATACCGGGTTATGCGCTTCCTTCTTATGCTCCTAAGTTTTAACCTTATCCAGGAAGGTGATCACAGTTACGGGAACATACCCTGAAAAATGAGATTAATGATAATCAGAGGCACTGGACAATAACCTGCAAAACACATGGAAGACAATCATTGGCGCGGTGGCATAACAATGAGGTGATAACTTCTCTGTTCATAACCTCTCTGTCCACTCTGATTTTCGCGTTGCTTCCAAATCAATGTAAACTTATCTGCAAAGAGCCACACGGAGTCAAGAGTTTCAAGAGCTAAAATATCTACTTCATTAGACTACTCAACATTCTCTTGAATATAATTTTCAATAAAATAGGTCCTCTTACTGGAAAGGTGACTGCTTTCGGTAGAAGTAGAGCTGAACTGTGTATCCCGAAAAACTGTATTTTGAATTATTGTATTAATCTTTGCTGATCTAACCCATCTTTTTTTGTTTCTTCTTGTGGTACTGTTGCTTCTTTTGCATTATTATATCTGATGAACTGAGTATTAATGATATCATAGTCTCCATAAAACATAATGTACTTTTGTGCAGCTCTAGTAACTACTACTGAAATCAACACATGCCTCCTTATAGTTTTTCTTAACTCGGAATATATTATTAGGACCTGTGATATTATCACCATCTTTCCGAAGGCTCCCTTTGATCGCACGAAATATTTTTTTGTACTTTCCGTCAGAGAAACACAAATCATTCGCCTTCACAACAAAAATCACAGCGTGTTCATATCTAACAAGTGCTTGTCGTTCTTCGGGAGTTGAAGAAGTATCATTGAAAGACATCGATACTGCACATAGGGTGCCATCTAGAGTGGCTTCCAACAGACCCAACGCCATCATTTGCAAATTCGTGCGTAGGATAGCTAGCTAGAGAGAGAAAATCATGGCAGCCAGGAGGGGAGTCTCCGACTTAAATGCAGAAGATTTGGGCTCAAGTAGCGAGGTAGATGTTAGCCTCATCAACCTATATAATCATCTTACACCAAGGCTGCAAGAGCTATTTTTTGAGAATAAAAATTTCAAGGACGTAAATAACCACAAATATTGTTGGGCGAAGAACGGATTCGTTTATTTGCGGAAGACAGATACCTCAACCATTATAAAACTGAGTACATTAGAAGACCTGCAAGGAGTGGCATCACATAATTGAGCCAAGTACTCTTGTTTAGATGATATGATGACTAGAATCAGGACACAATGGAGTTGTGTAGAAATGAAACGGAGGAAAGGGCCAGTAAATTATTATTGCATGAGTTACCCTACTTTAACTTTAGTGATAACCTGGCTCTCTATCATGGACAGTTTAATAACTCGATCCCTGTTGAGTGGTGGCCAAGGCGTAATTTAGATAAATTAAGCAGTTTATACGATTTAGATATTTTTGGCCTAAACTCTAATATGGATGCTAATTTGAATACTAAGTTTAACCTCCTTAATCAACGCATCTAGAGTCGATATTTTTCCCCACATAGCTTTAAACTGTTCAAAGAAAAACTCTCTGAAAACATGGTTAAATCTAGTTTTTCTATTTTTCATAACAATATTGTGAGCATCAACCGCAATTTAGAAAATGTAGAATTGTTACTAGACGAACTAGATTTCCACTTTGATGTTATTGGCATCACGGAAACAAAAATTAGAAATTATAATAACAACAACGCCCATCCGAGCATTCCTGGCTATATTTTTGAGTTCGTGCCAACGCCACCGGCCTCTGGAGACGCTGGCTTTATTGCTGATCAATCACTGAACTACAAAGTGTTAGAAAAAGCTTCAAATGAGCCACTCCAAACCCTCTGGGTTGAAATCTCTTTTGTTAATCATAAAAACATTGTATGTGGAATAATTTATCGGCAACACAATTCGCCCGATTATTTCTTAACATATCTAGATAAGACAATAGAAAATATGGTATCAGATAACAAGGATATTTATATCATGGGTGATCTACTCAAATGTGAAACATCTCAAATAAGCCAAGATTTTTTACTCTCTTCGAATCTGTTATCTTATTCCAACAGTGGATAAACCGACGCGCGTTCACAGAACTTCTGCTACGCTGATTGACAATATCTTCGTTAGGAGACGTTAATTTCCCACGCACGAGATTACTGTGTGATGGATGTCCTCCCTGGGGTGGGTTTGGTGGGTAGGTGAAATCGTTACGGACTAAACACGGCTGCCAGAGGCGCCTGTCTGATTTCAACCTTAAAAAATTGTAACTAAACACGTATGTTGTTTAGAGAAATAGAGACCTTTACCTTTACCTTTTAATCCTGTCAAACTTCTCACCAGCGGAAACATTATTTCTGATATTAGTGATCATTTTTCCCAGTTCTGTATCACATCGTCAGCGAAAGATGAACTTCAACAAGAAAAAGTATAAAAATACGTGACTATTCAAGATTCTCAGTTGACTGGAATCATATAACAAGTCAGGAGCACATTATGGGCTTCTGAACAAGTATAATACCATTGTTAAGAAACACGCCCCCATGAAAAAAGTATCAAATCGGAAAGCAAAGCAACTATCTAACATGACGAGCTTTATACGACTTTCAATTTCTTGATCCCTACCGGTTTTGCGCTATTGAATAGCGCAAAGTCAGGAGGGCGTCTAATTTTTCTTCACGTAGCATCTCTGGGGGGCAAAAATTTAATGAAGGATTTTCACAAGAAAGGTGTTAAGAAGTGAGGTTCGGCACATGGCTATCTATCAACAGATTTAAGGTGGCTCAATAGGGTTACGCAAGATCACGAAGCGCGCGCCAGTGACATCAATCGAAAGTTAATTTTTCTCGTTGTTTTTGCTATTTTTCAAATCAAAGCTAATGAAACATAAAAAACAAGGGCCTAAATTTGCTGTACAACAGTCACCTCTGAAGTCAAGGCTTTTAGTCCCAAATTAAAACTACTCAAATATCGCCATTTTTTGACGTCTGTTTGACTTTGATTTCAATTTTCTTCAATTTCCTTCGGTAAAATTTTCTATTATTCTCCGACCGGGTAGAGTCTGACAAGACGAAACTTTTGAAATCGAAAAAAATAGGGGTTGTCAAGGTAGTTTTTTCGCTTTTAACATTTTTGTTGTTTTTTGGCTGAGCGAAAAACTTGTCCTACAAATTTTTCTGATAAATTCACAGCAAGGAAAGCTAAAAGGGTATAACATCTCTGCCAAATTTTAAGGAATTTCACCGAAGGAAATACGAGAAATCTGAGGGGGAACTTTCTATTTTCTCACCTCAATGACAACCACGTGATCAGAATAGGAACTCGCCAAGATCGCTATTTGAGCATGCGCGAACTTTCGAACCACGTTGTTTTGTCGAGAATTAACAAGTGTGTAAACACGGGCGGTCATTATCTTTGACGTTTTTGTACAAACTGCTATTGACCTGAAAGTCAGTTGAGAACATACCTTAATTTACTATGCCGCAGAATCCTTGGAAATCTCTTCGAAGTGTTTCAAAATTGCGGAGACTATTCTCATCGTGTTTGTGACCCTTGGAAGCGATGAGCGACAGGACAATGGCGGTCTCGTCAAAATACACACAAGACCTTTCCGTCCAAATCGTTGGTACAAATTATTTAAATCCTCATATCTTAAGCCACTGCCAGCAATTTTTTCGGCAATGCTTTGCTTTATTGGGCTATCCGCATGACCTGGGTTGTACAGCTTTCCTCGAAAAGACAAGAGTCTCTAATGACGGTTGTCAAGATATTTCAGGTCTTCGGCGGCGTCCTTGACAGAGATTACAGAACTTCTGTTCACCAGCATTTCATCAGACAAAGCCAACCTAGGCGAAAGCAAGATTCTTCGAAGAGCGATCACGTCCTCTAGGGCGTCGTGGGCATCAAAGGTGGTTTGAAATCATCATCATCATCATCATCATCATCATCATCATGTTTATTTGTTCAAGCAGGTTGAATTTATTGGCAACTGTATAAGCTGATGTGGACCTGCTGTTTTTCCCACCCAACCCACCCCAGGGAAGGACATCCAGCACACAGTAATCTCGTGCGTGGGAAATTAACGTCTCTTACCCCTTACCCTTTAAGAGACGGGACCTCCGGCTTTACGTCCTATCCGAGAAGACGAAACAATGTGAGTGAAGTGTCTTGCTTAAGGACTCAACGTTAAGCCCCAGCCAGGACTTGAACCCGGGCCGTTTAACCCAGAGTCCAGCGCACTCTGTTCGTAAACCAGCGCACTCTGTTCGTAAACAGAACTCTGCCCAGGCTTTGGAAATTTACCTTCTGCGTTTTGGATGGAAGAGTGCTTGCTTTTGATGAGTGATTTCATCAGTGTCAGAGTGTCTGCAAACCGGATGGAACTGATGGAACTGAGCTCCGCGATAAAATTTTCGCCACCGTTTCGAAGAAGTATTGGAATATCAAATGTGGCGGCGTTGTGTCCAGCCAAGATTGTGCAAACAGGCTTTGTGGATCGTGTTGAAGCTGAATCTATTCTGGCCCTCAAAAAAGTTAAGAACTGCCTAAGTACTTGCGATAACTCAAAGGCTTCTACCAGTCGATTATCTTTGAAAAGTCGGCGGATTCCATTGACAGTTTTAACTGTAAGTTTGTTGACCTTTGACGCGTGAGTGTCAAAGGTCGGTTGGTAGAATGTAGCATGAGAATTGTTTAGCTGACCTATCCACGGCAGCGACCTGACATACTTCTGCTTATTTTCCCGTTGAATTTGTCTCGATGTCAAATAAAACAAAGTGATAAAATTTACTGTCATCAAATTTTTCCTTTTGAACTGTGGGTCTCGAAGTGTATTTCGGAACTGCATTTTCGTACTGTTCTTCTTGTTTCGTGACAGCAGCGGTTATATCATAAAGATCAGTGATTGAAAGTTCAGAATTGTTCAACTCCAATGTTGTCGCAGAAGAGTTCAGGTTCAGGCCAATGCCACTTTCATACATGGTACCTTCTTTACCCTCGTTTTTCGAGGTTTCTGAAATCTGGTGTTTGTGTAATTGTATCGACGTCGTTTGAATGCAACTGTTGATTTCCTTTGTTTGTCCTTCGAACTTTTCATGTCCATTTTCGTATTATGGTCTACACAGAAAAGACCTGGCTCTATGTTAAGTGACGCTAGAGTTTGAGGAATTTACCTGTAACCTAAATTTACTTGAGAGACAATGCAGGACACTATAATCATTGCTTTCACTTCCCCCGTAAAAGCGAATTTTGGGGTTCTTCGAGCCCACCACACTGTTCAGAGACTCGTTACGTTGAGGATTTGCTGCAGGTGCAAGTTTGTTTA
Organism: Stylophora pistillata; assembly: GCF_964205215.1. NCBI lineage: Eukaryota > Metazoa > Cnidaria > Anthozoa > Scleractinia > Pocilloporidae > Stylophora > Stylophora pistillata. The sequence goes on from NC_142525.1 coordinate 34,356,797, forward strand.
TAACAATGTCTGTGCTATATTCATCAAAGAGAGATTTCAGGGCTGATTGAATGCTATCTCCTTGGAGGTCTTTGCCATAGGGAAGATCTCTGTGACAATAATGAGAAGGGTCTTTCTTGTATCTACACCATGTTTCTCTACAACCAGTGTGGTCACCAAATGCATGAGGCACAATGCTTTGAATTGCAGATTTCATGTTTGTAGCATCCCCCTTATTTTGTGCAATACAGTATGTAAAGGATTTGACAAGGTAATTTATGACTTTCTGTGACAACACTGAACTGTTGGGGAACTTACTTCGTTGGCTCAAGTTTTATAGGCGTGTTGTAAGGGATCTTTTTATGTGAACTGTATCACTTCATTTTTCCACACCATAGGGTACCTTTTGCTCTAGGTGAGATTCAGTCATTGAATCATCATCCCCAGTGTAAATTGAAAATTTGACATTTGATTTAGTTACCTTATTGAAAAGTTCAACTGCAGCTAAAGGCTCCATTGACTTTGAAGAGCCTGAATGATTTTTTCTACAGTCATGGTCATTTGGTTGTTTTCCTGCCTTTTTAGCTTCATCACAGGAGCGGCACATTTTATTTTTTGTTGTGTAGTCAAGGACCTTACCAGTTGAAAGGCCCATGACTGCAGCATGTCCGGTCTTAGAGTTGAAACGTCGCCCCCGTTTCTGCCACCCCATGTCATAAGAACAGGCAATAGGTACCAAATTGTTCTGGTCAGGCTTGTTACCATTTTCAATTGCCTTCTCTCGTTCAAGGTTTAGGAATTGCTGGCAACTATTTTTTGCTACTAGCTCTATTTCCTTTCCAGCTTCCCTTTCCTGATTTTTAAAAGTCGATGAGTTCAGTGCAGACACATTGAGGATTGAAAGTAAATTGTTTAAATGGGTGTTGCCCACTCCTGTGTGTAAACAGCCAAGGGCAGCTCTCGTGTTCACATCAAAGGTCAGTGGACCGCGTGCACCAGATCTGTGCTCTTTTGATGTTTTAATGGTGTTTCCCCCATTGCATTGGCTGCATATAACAGTAAACGTGCTTGCCAAGCCACTGTGCTGTTCTTCAATAACATTGCCAAGAGACAAAGGGCCTAGAAATATTGTAAAATACACTGTAAACTAACAGGGAAAAAAGACTCCACAATATTTGTTATGTTGTTTTATATGATAATAGTGTAAAATATGCTCTAGTGCAGTTAAAAATAGTGAGAATTTACCGTAATGACAAAATAAACATTCCTTCAGACCATCTGTAAGGGTTTCTAAGTCCACCAGTCTGGATCCTTGTGGCAGGTTTGCCTTCCTCTTAGCTTTATTCTGCTGATGGGAATCAGGGTTGGAGTCAACAGAACAGGTAGGCCGATAATTAGGACAAGCTTGACAGGAAAATCTTACCAAAAATTAAGACTTCCGAATATAGAAAAATGTACTGACCTCACGTGCTCGTGTCATTCGTTTTGCTGGGGGTTCGTTTTCCATGGATATGTTATCATACTGGAGCTTCCTTTTGGCATTCCACGGTTTGAACCCTCCGTGTAACCTTTTTATTTTTGTTTTTTTTCTGGTTTCGATCGCTTCCACTTTCCGAAAGCGACCCGACGCATTACGGATGTTGAGTAGGCGTTGTGTAAACTTCTGGTCTTTCACTGTCAATATTGTGCTCATTACTGGAAAGTATCGATGCCGTTTCACTCTCGTCAAGTAAACTTCGCGATTATGTGACAAAAATTGTGCACTCGCGTGAAGCCGCCATGTTTGTTTACATATTTGATGCCATTTAACAGCGCGCGCTATTTTCGTACCCATTCTTCGCCCGGCCAAAAAACCCTATTGAGCCACCTTAATTTGACACGTCAGTCTAGACAACATTATGAGGCAAGTATCGAGTGCGCTCCGTGGATCTCAAAATGTAGAAAATGCATCTTTTCAACGTAAACAAAAATTACGAGACGCCCACATTGAAGCGTGCGTCGTTTCCTTTATGTTGAGCCAAGCAGGAGCACTTTTAGTAAAGAAATCTTTGACGAAAAGTAAGAATTATAAGTACGAACCTATGAGAGAATTATTAGCTAATACGAACATAGTTCTCAAAGCCATTAATCAATCGATCGATGTTACAGCGCGCGATAGTTGCTGTTCTTATCAGAGTAGGAAAACAGTAACTTTGACTCTTAGCAGAGCGTTTTATTTCGTGGTTCCTGCTTCTACATTCAACAGTTACCTAAAGCCAGCTGAAAGATGCTACAAATTAACATGCGAGAGGGTCAATGTGGCGGAAAAAAGTTAATTTGAAATTTTTTCACCCAGTAAAAAGGTTCAGCTATTCCTAAACTGGAAAAAAATATATATATTTTCTAAAACTGGCCTCTTGGCTGGATTGAGGTGCACTGCATTCTGAAGTATTAAGGATAAGGCTTCCATCTCTTATTTTTGTAAACATTATTCGCCATAATTCCCAGACTAAAAATGTCACTAGCGACACTTAGTCCATGTTGTCCCCCTCTCAACGAGTTCTTCTTCATCGACGTGCTTCTGATTAAGGACCTCTGCCTCTGTATTTATTCGCCTGCGGCGATCTGCGATCCTAGCTTACCTCTTTTCTTTCTATCTTTTCGTCTTTGCTTCTGCTTCTTTATTCGCTCTTTGTGAATTAGCCTCTCCTGTTCGTCGCTTTCGTCTTCTTAAAGAAATCGACAACGCACAAATAACTCGAAGTCGAATGCAACGCAAAGTCGCCAGACACTCGGAAAGTGACTCCTCTTTTTCCAGGTATTTCATACGTCAACTTAACTGGAGAAAAATGCTGCTTTTGTGCTCTTTTTAAAGAGCACGTTATAACTTCAGAGATCGCTAAATTGCTGTGGAAACTTGACTGCGAAAGAGAATCACTATGTAGACCTGGGTAGTGACCTGGAAATAATGGTAAATCTCATTACCTACCGCCGGCTTGAATACACATATCCCTTGTCGTAGCTTTCATATAATGAATCTCCGGTTTGAAACACACGCGTTTGAAACTCATGCCGGAATAGTTGGTTCTTCCGCTCCAAGAACGTGAATGGCTGGACGCGAAAACGGTGCTCACTGTCTATGGCAGAAATCTACGTTTCAAATTGCCAAATATGCACGAAACACATGACAACAAGAAGGGCGTTAGAAAAGCATTACAACCAAAAGCATCCTTGTTGTGATACTCCACAGAGTATCGTCTTTCCTAACTTGGGAAGTAAACAGGCTCCAGTATAGAAGCCGCAACTTTTAATTCGAATGGGTATACTTGAAATGGCCGGCAGAATTCAAGGAGCGTTTAAACTCTGTACATAACCCTAGAGTACCTGGTAAGTACTAAAAATACAAACTTGGATCAAACTCTTCAGTCTATTCGTAATCGTACCATTTATCTTTCTCCAAAGGGTTTTTTTCTGCACAGTTCCACGTGTTATAAGAGCTTAACTATTTCGTTGGGTCTTTGATCAATATTACTTCAGACAGCCGCTTTTTATCAGTGTAGCAAAGCAAGCAATGTTTCAAGTTCGGCTTTGCTCGAACGAAGTGCATCAGTTTCAAGGCCAGGCTGTATCGACAACGGCTCACATGCTCGCGCCCAGTATTGAAAATTAGAACAAAAAATGGCCAGTTGTCTTGATCCTCTATTCCGCATATTTTTACAAACTATAAGTGAACTAGAACCCCGAAACCAGTTATTTGAAATGGTTGTAAGAGTAAGACTTGTGGCCCTCACTATGCCTTTCCATGTCATGTACTTTTTGTTACTCAGCAACGAACAACACTGGTGTATGTTTTGAGACCAAAAGAAGATCAAATAGCGTAATTCAAATGGTGACTGAGGTTATATACGCTCAGGAGTATATAACCTCAGGGTTACAAGTCGTCCTCACTCACAGAGGCCATCTTGAAGCACTTCATTGAGACGAGCGTTACTTTTAGTGTTTCTTAAAAATATTTTTATCATAATATCGTCAAATTTTAATTTATTTTGTACGGCTCTGTGGACTTGACTATACTTTAAAATTCTTTCGCAGCAAAATGATGCCACTTCACCTTTACAAATAAAGACTTGACTTTTCTTAGTCATTTACCCAGCAAAGTAGGAAGTCAGCTACACTTAGTGGAGCTAAAGAGTGCAAACACCTGAAGCCACCCATATGAAAGGACAAAATTCTTCGTATGTCCTTTAAAACTTACAACCTTGGTGACGTGGAGCGAGCTCTGTCTGACCAAGTTAAGGTAAAGTTGTGCTTGACAAAATCCTTCATTGGCTCCACAGAAATAACAAACGGTGTTGTTAATCTGTCGGGGCGTGCTGCCCTAGAAGCTGCAAAGAAAATGCAAAATTCCAAGAAAGTCTCTGCAGTCACAACTAGTCATAGATTTTGGAGAAGAAACGTAACTACTAGATAATGTGAATTCATATGGTATCCAATTTTTGGGAATTCAACAAATAGAATTATATGGAAAAAGCCCAATCTATAAAATATATGACAATGTAACTAAGAGACAAATATATATGACTCCTTTGACAACATATCTTTTCTTTTCTTGCTTGCCTGCATGTTAATCTTTCTCAAAGCACTGAGAAATGTCACTCCAGGGTTTCCATCACAATAATACACCATCTAGATAGAAACAATATAGGCACTGAATAACATCAAAACCATTATTATAGACATTCATAGTTACTTGTATTGTATTACATACAGTGGATAAACACGTACATGTAGATGCCATCAAATGAGACATTCAGTTTTTATTGTGGCTTCTTGTTAAGACTGAAATATTTAAGACAACCATTCACAGTAATGGTTCAAATACATGTAGAATGAAAAAGACTTTTGGCCTCATTGTAGAATAGGTAACAACAATATTCCTTTGCTTGCTCTAAGTAGTTGAATAAAGACTGAATTGATCATGTTAAGTTCATTATAATTTCCACTTTTGTGTGCAAATGAGAACCACATGAGAAAAATTACCATACAGTCATCACTAGATAGATAAGCCAAGTTCCTTTCTTGTTTCAGGCAAGCCAAGCAGTGATCTCAACATTTATTCACTAAAAAAATATGAAAACAAAGAACCAAAATTTTTCCTGTGATCTTACCATGTTAGTGCCTGGCAATCACCTGTAAAAATTAGACTTCCACAGAGTCCCAGCTTAAAATAGGTGAGCCTTTTGTCTGCTCTAGATAACTAAAGTTCCAAAATTATTGTCATCTGGTTACAAATTAGGACATTATCAATCAAAATATAGACTTGTTTATGTGTAATTACATTACCATTTTAGTGCCCAAGAAACACCTGAGGATAAATTTCCCACGGAGTCACAGCTTGAAAAGCCGAGTTGAAGTTGACTCCTCTGCTGTTTCAGGCAGGCCAAACAGTGATATCAACAGTTTTTCGTGCTCGAAAAACTAATTTCAAAACTGGTTCAAGTAAATTAAATTAATAACATTTTAGTGCCCTAGAAACAACTGAGGATAAATTTCCCACAGAGTCACAGCTTGAAAAACCGAGTTCCTCTGCTGTTTCAGGCAGGCCAAACAGTGATACCAACAGTCTTTAATACTCGACACAAGTTAAATTCAATAATGGCTCATGTGGAATTAATAACACTTTAGTGCCCAAGAAACACCTGAGGATAAATTTCCCAAAGAGTCACAGCTTGAAAAGCCAGGTTCCTCTGCTGTTTCAGGCAGGCCAAACAGTGATACCAACAGTCTTTTACTCGACACAAATTAAATTCAATAATGGCCCATGTGGAATTAATAACACTTTAGTGACCAAGAAACACCTGGGGATAAATTTCCCACAGAGTCACAGCCTGAAAAGCTAGTTTCCTCTGCTGTTTCAGGCAGGCCAAATGGTGATACCAACAATCTTTTACTTACTACAAACTAATTCCTGTAATTAGTTTGAAAGGGAAATTTTACCATTTTAGTGCCCAAGGAACACAGAGCTGCAGTTTGAGAAGCACAGTTCCTCTGCTGTTCCAGGCATGTCAAACACTTACCAAAGTTTCCAGTTCAAATATTTTGTTCCCAAAAAGCACCTGGAGATGTCATTTCTCACAGAGTCATAGCTTAAAAAAGCCAAGTTTCTCTGTTACTTCAGGAAGGCCAGACAGTAACTGAGATTGAAAAGGACAATTATTAACACTGACAGTAAATTATTTGAATGGCACAAAAGTAGTAGCTACAGGTAGTGGCCCATTCCATATGAAAGAAAAAAAACTCAAAAAGAAGCTCATTTAATGATTGGAATCATTAACTGCTCTCTGTCAACTGTTCAAGAGCTTACTTGCTCAAGTTATCTTTAGGATCAGACATAATTTCTTGATTAAGGTTTTGACTTCAAATAGTATCCACATGTATCCATCCAAAGAGGAAGGCTGTTAAGAATACAAAGGGGAATGGTATCTCAAATGCTAAAATTTGTAAAGGAACAAAGTGGATATTCCAAGGGGTAGGTGGCTCACACCAAAAACCTTCTGAAGGGGATATGGAGATGCCTGTTTTCTAGAAACATTGACACTGCTTAGCCTCAAGTTTTGTTTGTTTTTTTTTTTTTTTTTTTTATTTTTTCGGAAAAAAAAAGTTCAAATTACCCTTAATGTATGACATAACAAACAGAGTTCAACACTGAGTCCATGCCCAGCTAGCACAAAAAATTCTTCATTGACTTTTTCAAGAAGCATGTATAGTCAAATGTAACTAAGAAAAAAATAAAAGTAAAATGATAATTTACAAAAATTAATTTTAATAAAATATGACCTAAACCTGAAAGGATTAATTAAAAGTAATTTTTTTATGTAAAGCATAATCCAATCAGAAATGCAACCTTTAAAGTTAGCTTTGTAATGTTTGCCATCAACAGTGAAGCCTTCTTCTTTCAGAACTTTATTCTCCTCATTTAGCCAAACAATCAACTTCTTCACCTTGCTCCTCAGAAAAGTAAAAAAAAAGTCTAAGAGTAAGTCTACGTTTGAGTTTGGATTATCAATTAACAGTTACCCATTACCTGTGATAGGGAATGATAAGGAAGTTATATCCACAGTATAGTAAAATCACACTCTACAAACTTTTTCTCAGCAATCGCAATTGGATAAACAGCCAGAGCTAGCACTCTATTAAGAACCACAGAGCCCTTTGCCAGTTGTGATAGCTAAATCAATTGGAACAATTCCAATTCTCTCCCTGCAGTACAAACAAACAGTGTTATCATTATCAGCAGCAGCATCATGCAGTACATGTATGTGCACAAATTGAAAGTGGATTTAAATGTTCATGTTAGATACAGCCATTTAGATAACCCAAAAATTTTCCTTACCTGCAAGAGGTCTTCCAGCTCGTTTCATGAATAAACGAGGTCCTATCGATTTATCCAACTTCGGCAGATCTTTAAGCGGTCGCTTTATATCTGAAAAAGAGACAGGCGCGACCACTGTGTCGGCTACTGTTGCAGGCGTAGATAGTATCGTCTCCAATGCAAGCGACCCAAGCTGTCTTGAGCTGCCGCGAAAATTCGATCTTCCCGCCATTTCTGAGTCAAACAATTCCCTCGCCAACCTAAATTGATCTGAAGCAACCACTAGCTATTCAACGAGATTTTTTCTTCGTAATACTCTTCTAATAATTCTGAAGAGGGCTGAAACAATAACAGTGTCCTTCTTTGGCGACGAACCAAACCATGGTGGGTCGACTTCTCCACCGTTTCCACCGACCAGATCGCGGACGCATACTTCTGCAATGTCCTCAATCACTCCTCGTGAACTCTCTTGATTTACAAAACCAGTCGTTTGATACAGTGTACCAAATTTTGCCTGGATCGAGCGACAGGCCGAAAATTCGGCGAAGAGGATATAGCTTCGCATCTCGTTCGCGCCAAAGTATTTTGTATTACGCGCGATGAAGCACTTTGTTATATATTAAGTGTAATTAGAGTCGACAACAAACCATTTCTGGATACATGATCTGCTTTTCATTTGTACAGCGCATCAAGATATACTTAGCACCTTCATCTACCGCAAACTGTGCAGTCATGTCAGATCTGTAATTTTGCTAATTCGATTTTCTTGACTACCCATACCCAGCTGTGAGTTTCAAAGTCGCATAAAACTCGTCATGACATCTACCTGGATTCCCCTACTCTACCAGGTGTATCGACTCTCAAGCCTTTTTGGCGGATGCTCACCATAGATGTGAAAGGGTTTTGTGTCCCACTTTCTTTCTTCAACAAAAACAAAAAGGTACAAGCTTAGGCACGTTGTTTCCTTTTGAGGTTCAAATTGGTCAGACATTTATTTTCTCGCAACAATCTTCCTACAAAAGATCAGCTAACAAGGGAAAATCATGTTCATTCAACAATTCATACAGCTCACCCACACTTAAGTACTGCTACTTAGTAGAGTAGACAGTAGACATCTATATTTATACAGGATAGCCCCTTCAGTTTTGTAAACTCTGGTATCAACGGGGCTCCTGTTAACCACCCATCCCACCCCAGGGGAGGACATCCATCACACAGTAATCTCGAGCGTGGGAAATTAACCTCTCCTGCTCCTAACCCTGCCGGAGACGGGACCTCCATTTATTCGTCCCTATCTGAGAAGACTAGAATATCTAAACATTTCTTGATTTTATAGAAAGGCAGCAATTCTTCTCAATTATTTTAAGACCCTGAGTCTTGGTCCGGTCAGGGCTCGAACTCTCGACCTCCCGCACAACACTCCAGCGCTCTATCAATTGAGCTAACCGGGAGGCAGTTAATGGATTAGTCTGTAACTGACCAAATGCCATATTGGCCAGCTCAGTAGGATCACAACCGCCACAAGGTTTGTCAGCATGAGTGCAAACTAAAAACATGGGTGGTAGAATCTCAAGCAACACCTCAGAATTGTAATCTTTAGGATAACTTTCATCATAAATGGCTAGAGATACAACAGATGACCTCCAAAAATCAAGATAATCCAAATTGGTTTTCAAAAGAGAGCTATCTTGTTGTTTACAGAACGTTCCTTGCTTCAAGTGTACAGTAATTTGCACTCAAGCATCAAGCCATCCATCGACACCCATAAAAACACGGTAAACGAATTGAATTCTTCCGTCACTCTAACAGGAGTTCAACGCATAATTAATAGGATACACAGTCGATCGCGGTTCAAGCACACTCCCTTTCACCGAACGGGTACAGACTAGCTGAGATTTTCACTCGAAGAAATCAGACAACAATAAAACAGACACCATTATGATTAATTTTATCTCGGATAACTTACCCCCATATTGATGGTCGCGGCAAACTAGCGTTTAGAAACGACTAGCTTTCCTGGTTCATAACAGATGAAGAGATCTCTCGTCGCTGTGGCAGTTTGCCGCGACAGAAAGCTATGCGCATAAGCAGGTGATCTTGGAATAATTCTGTAACGCGCAACTCAACATCAGTCCAAGTTAGTCACTTCTTTTCAAATCTTTCTAAATCCCAGTTTTATGTCAGCTCCTGTTTCCCCTTCAAGGGTCAATATAAAGAGAAGTATTTAATATGCTGTTAGCGGGTAAATGCCCAACGCTGTAAGTTTCTGTTATCCAAAAAGCTATTATAATAGGAACTTTGATACTGAGAGAGTCTGGTGCCGACGAAGGTGTCTTTTCGGAATACAAAATGTGAGGTGATTTCGGGGAAATCCCACTTCCGCCTTTGGTCGCAGAAGATAGCGTCGAAGAGGTGGGAGAGCTTAAGGCCAAGAATTCATAGCAAACATCTTTTACAATGGAAGGAAAGGGGTCAAAAATTGTAAGTATAGGTACATTTGGTGTATTTTACGTTCAACATATCTTTGTCAACAAACGTGGCGAGTGGGCTTCGCTCTTCAATTCGTTGGCAAATAAGGTGATTCTCTGGCGTCAAAGTGCAGGAATAACTGGTTACTTTCGACTCTTGAAATACACAAAAAGTATTCAGGCTTAGCTGTTGATAAAAATAAATCAACAAAGAGATTGAACAACAATGTTAAGTTCGCTAGCAAGATTTATTGCTAGCTCAGTAGGGTAATTTCTATTAAAGATGTAATCGAAAAATGTTGGTTCTGCACGGGGCTTCAACTATTCAATTTGTATAAACCTGTATGATTGTTGAAAACCTTCACATATAAAAGTTGAGAGGAGTGCGACAGAAAATTGCGGGAAAAATGGTTTAAGTTAGCAGTGCACACGAGTACGACAGTTCCTTCGTTTGAAGGCAGCAAAAGCGAAAGAGGTGAATATTTCGATTTCGAAAGAAATTTGACCGAAAATTACCTGCACTATCATTCTGGACTGAAGAAACAAGAGCCAGTGAATATTATTCAGTCCCGAACTTTTTAACAAAGGGGAATGAAACGAGAAACAGGGCAGTTAAATGAAGAAATTACAAATGGTCTAAAGCGAAAGTAAATTTGTTAGATTTGTTTGATCTCTGGGTAACTCATCTTCCGGTTTTGATAAATTCTTGGAACTGACAATTACGGATCATTATAGTTGGGTTATTTTTTATTTCGGTAAAATAGCTGGAGGGGTTTTAATGCTGAAAACATGAATTTGATAATCTTTTTCGAATGTTATTAAATCTGCCTGACGTTGTGTGCTGCGCTGTCCTCAGAATATTTTTACAATTCTCAAGTCACGCAATTTTGTTCTAGAAAGTCACGCGTACACAGGATCTAAAATATTTATATCTCATGGAACGTTTTGTTGTGTTTGACGAGCCCACAGGGCGAGTCAAAATACAAACAACGATTTAAAATACTCAGCGATACTACATTAAGAGATTTATTATCCAACACGTCAAATTGTTATTTCAGTGGGCCGGGTGAATGTCTAACTGTTCTCTGGAGTACGAATGTCGCGTGATATTTGTACTCGATTCGTGCGTTATTTGTACCCTCCATTGTGCAGTTGAATAGTAAGTGGAAAAAATTCCATTTCTTGACTTTCAAGATTTTTAAAGAAAAAATTTATTAGATACAACAAGATTTAAGAGAAAGATTGGTGGATAACACTTTTATTTCACTATTTCTAGCCGGTAAATTTTCACCTTTCACCAAAACTTTAAATCAATTCGGTGCCTAAGGCACACGGTACTTGCTACAATGAATACCTGTATGATGAATAATAGCCTTAGACCATGCGTGTTGCGTATTCGGTAGACAGTGACATTTCATCTTTATTTGAGATTTTGCGTTTGGTGCTTATTAAGCTTCTTTTTATTTTTTCCTTTAAAGAGGTATAAAACAGTGGACAGAACAGATCCCAGCGCGCGAGCGCAAGGCGAGAGAAGAGCTCAGGAAGAAAATGAGCAGACAATGAGAGAACTGCGTGACGAGATGGAAAGAGACCGTGAGCAGGCATTACGCGAAGCGAAGGAACGTGCCTTGTGCGATGACGAAGAACAAAGGGAGCTTTTAGAAAAAAAACCACGTGAAAGAGAAGAAACTGAAAGAAGATTAAAAGAGGAAGAAGCGCTCCTTAAACTCAAACAAGAACTAATGCTGTACGACTTTCAGATTAGTCCAAGGATCAGGAAAGAATATTTCACAGGTCTGCAGGTGGCCGAGATAGATCTGATTCGCATTGCTCTAATTGGCCCTACAGGATCTGGTAAAACTAGTTTTGTAGGTAAGAGCAAAGTTTACTTTTTGAATCAATCAGCAACTACTTGTATCAATAGGAATAGCAAGGCATTGGGCATGTTTAGATTCTAATTGGCTTTTGCACTAATTGAGGTTTTGGACACAAGATTTCAACAACTGACATATTTCGCCATGTAAAAAGACATGACGAACATCTTACATAGCAAATATACTGGCGAGGCGAATCGAGTGAAGACAAATAAGCGCATGTAAAGAAGTCCTATGATTAAATAAATTGCGTTGGTGAGCATTTCATCAGAGTTTTGTACATATCCTGAAACATAATTTGATTTATTTGCCAGGTACATTGCAGCGAGCCCTTGGAGATACTCAACAGAGCGCCTTTGAACAGGGGACAGGAAGCGAAGCAACTATTTTGCTCGAGGAATACTATGTGCATAAGAAGATTCGGATGATTGACACCAGGGGTTTTTTTGAGACTGACGAGAGACTCCTGGATGAGTGTCTGAACATCATGTCAGGAAGGTGAGAACAAAGTAAATATAATGGGTCACCTTGACGATAATAACTAAAACAATACTGAATATCAATGATACTAAAAACGATGAGGATAATAATAATATAAAATGATAATAATAATAACAATAATGATAATAGTGATGATAACGATAATAATAATAATTATAATGACGTGTCTCTCGTTTCTTGTTGCAACATCTTTCAGGGTAGAAGAAAGGATGTAGTTTTTTTATCTTCAACTTCAACTTCAACTTATATTTCTATTTCGGAATAACAGGCAAAGCCGCATGTAGCCAGATGGGCATAGAACTTCCTCTCTCGCCGCTTAATAAGCACTAGTGTTTTGTTTAAAGTGTATTCAAGACGGGTATATAAAAGGCCAGTGCGTAGGACTTCTGGCAGAAACACCCCTTTGCAAAAGAATGTTTACAAGCCCTTCCCTGCGATATCGATCCAGTGCAAAACGGGGGGGGGGGGGAAACCTGTGGGTTGGGGATTCCCCTTTCCCCTTATTCTCCTCTAACACTCCTTCCTGCCGCCTCTTACCCTTTTCAACCTAAATAACAACGAATGCTCATTCGCTGGATCCGTTTTCATCCTAATCTAGAATCCGTCCAGGACAAGAAGTTGTGCGAAACGCTCACGGCAACGCAGCAGCCAATCAAGAGCCGACCAATTTGCTGAAAGGTGCACAGCCTCTTTCAAAATGCGCACATGCTGTCGTTTTTGTTTTGAAGGCGAACGACCCGCGTTTGAGAGACGAAAAATACAAGAAAACTCAGCGGAAAATCAGAAATCACTTCATAGAAGATGGTAAGTAAAAATAAAACGTTAAAGATCATTCCCACGAACGCAAATTCCACAATGAATTAATGACAGGTGATAAATTTCCCACTCCACACTCACCCCGCTTAGCCGTTTTCCAAGCCTTCCTCCCCCGCCTTTTCCCTCATCGTCACCACCCGAGAGCCTGCCACAGGCTAGCTGGTAATACTGTGGCACTATATGTAATTAGATTTACCGGTTTGGTAACTTTTCAGGTTATGCTCCTGTGACTGTAATCACCCACCTGGATAGGCTTAAAAAGGAGGAAGAAAAAGAAGAAGCTTTTTACCAGGCCTCCTCGGCGTACGGTAGCTCCAGTGAGAAAACCTACTTCATTGCAAATTATACGCACGCCAAAGCTGAGCAATCTGATGAAGTGGATCGAGCAGCCCTTGACATCCTGGATTCTGCTCTGTTTTCTGCTGAGAGGTTTATCAGAATCCGTAAACAGCGAGAGAAAAATAAGATGGAGAGAGAAGTCATGGCAGGAGGTAATAGATTTTACCTTAGCTTAGGGCAAAACGTGAGAAAAATGGAATAACTATCCTCTCAATTATTAACATTATTATACATTGTAGTCACCATCTATCTTCTCATTGGCTAAACGCACACAGTTAATTATTGGAAACAGCGCAACCTACAGATTATTATCTATCTGTACCCACAGATTAGTGAATAATCTGTAGGTTGCGCGCGCAATGCATGATTTCCGGTGGAGCAATGTCAAGTTCACGGACAACGAAGTAAGAATGGCTTCTCGATTCGCTTCGTCTACCCAGCGAGGAATTGAGAAATTATTTGAAGATAAAGATTCGGGAAATACCAAAAGATCGACAAAAGTGGCGATGGAACTGTTCTACGAATACCTTAAAGAGAAAAATATCCAGGAGCAACAAGACAAAAAGGAATTGGCCCAAGTGAAAATTTGTTTACCACACAGTTGTACATTTTTAAGTGTTGGAAAAAAACTGTTAGCTGCGATAATGCGTTTGACGTTATTTTCATTAAAACAATGTTTTATAAAACAATTATTGAATTCAGTTTTTGTGATATCCGGAATAATCAAGGTCTCGGTTAGTGTTATCAACCTCAGCCTTCGGCCTCGGCTGATAACACTTACCTCGACCTTGATTATTCCGGATATCACAAAAACGTCATCCAATAATTGTTTATAATGTATGCTACTGCTTATCTTAACAGTATATAGAACGCTTGTCATATATAAATCGCGTTTATGGCCCAACTTACCAAAGAGTCTTCTGTAATGAGCGCTAGGGCGTTTCTTTCTTGTCGACAACCATGAATGATGTGTAGCATCTGTCTCTATAGCACCAAAAAATTCAGGAATAGTGACAAGGGTACGGGTTGGGCTTGGGTAATGAAAGCCAATGATACAAAGAGAAAGAAAATGCAGATTTAAAAATTTCTCAGGCCACCAAAAAATTTTTAAAGATTTTAAACTTAGTGCATCTCTTAAACAAAGACGGCAAAAATTTCAGTTATTGCAGTGTGCCTTTGCTAATAACGTCCTGCGTAACTCTTAATTTGACAGTCCCCCCTTATTTTTCCGTCGTCAGGACCATCCCCCAGCGGGGAGACAATTGAGCAGTTCTTAGCCCGTCTGCAGCACAAGCACCACTGGTCTGACAAGGGTAAGATGAAAGCTTTGAAGGAACACCTGAAGCAAGAAGAGATCAACACTCTTAAGGTGCTGAAAGAAATGTGGGATGACATCAAGTCGAGTCTGCCACTGTCGATCGGAATTAAGATAGCCATTGAGGAGGAGATGAGCGCTTGTACAATGGCGCTTGCACAAAACAAAAAATGATGTAAGTGAAAAAGAAAATAATTGATTAATTAATAAGCTTTGATTGATGTAATTCAGGTGAAATGAAAAATACCCGGCTAGTGGCTTGCGCGAAAGGAAAAGTGAACACACTGGCTAGATTCTGATTAAAGTTCCTACCTTTTTTTTAAGAAACATTTGCGGCTGAAGAGCTTTTTTTATCCACGAAAAAGTCCTCTGAAAAAAGCTAGACAGCAAGAAGTCTGTAAGAGGTCTGGCACTAACCTGCCCTCAGTATCGGTTCCAGACCCCTAACAGAACTCCCACCAGACAACAACAAACATATGAAACATATGTATGAACTGCGGTTATGAGACGTATATGTGAACGATCCTTCGCAGTAAAGCACTATTTGAGCAATAGTGAAAATCAGACCTGAAAAAAATTTCAGGCCTGTACGGGATTCGAACCACTGACCTCTGCGATACTAGTGCAGCGCTCTACCAATTGAGCTAACAAGCCAACTGGGAGCAGGCCATCAAATTAATTCGACATATTTTGAAATTTTTTTTCAGGTCTGATTTTCACTATTGCTCAAATAGTGCTTTACTGCGAAGGATCGTTCACATATACGTCTCATAACCGCAGTTCATACATATGTTTCATATGTTTGTTGTTGTTTGATTTATCATCTACGGGTTTATGTCGAATTAATTTGATGGCCTGCTCCCAGTTGGCTTGTTAGCTCAATTGGTAGAGCGCTGCACTAGTATCGCAGAGGTCAGTGGTTCGAATCCCGTACAGGCCTGAAATTTTTTTTTTTCAGGTCTGATTTTCACTATTGCTCAAATAGTGCTTTACTGCGAAGGATCGTTCACATATACGTCCCACCAGCTCGCTTGCTAATTAAAGGCTTCAATCTTTCTTGTGGACGAAGAGACACTTTGGCCACAGTGCTAACAAAAAGCGCTTCCTCGCAGAATAAAATTGCTTTTACCATTTAACAAGGAACCCTACTTCGTATGTTATTATTGTTTACGTATCGTGTTAGGTACTCGATCTAACAGGGTGGTCAGAAAGCATGACCGCTCCCAGATAGAAAGGGAGGCATCATTGCTTTTGACTGTTATAAAATTCATCATTTTGAACTAGGAATGTACTTTACAACTCGAGGGATTTGGAGGTGAATAAAGGTTTTTCGACGAACACCAAAGATCCCGTGGTTTCGGGGTAATACAACTTCCGCTTTTGACGCAAGATATTGTGTTTTAGAAGCGTTGATTACTCTGAGGTTGGGTTTGCATAAAGCCAAGACTAGACAGAAATATTCTTTCACACTGAGTGGGCTTTTAGCAGGGATTGTAAGTATAAATGTATCTTGTGTATTATTGCGTGGAACTTTGTCCATGTTGATAAAAACTGCAAACGCGCTCAGCTCCTTGCTTTGTTTGAAAATGAAGTGGTTCTCTGGAATCAGACAGTGAAAGTGAGAAATTTTCTTTTTCTCAAGAAATGCACATTCCTAAGGGAGGACGTCCCGCGTAGACATTAAAATAAGTCAACCCAATGATTAAAGGACGAAATAGGGTTTGTTATTATCCAATTGTGCTTCGTAAAGTACAAATATCGCGTGATATTTGTACTCCGGAAATATCCGCGAAATTCGCCCGCGCTGAAATATCAAGTTGGCCTGTTAGATAAAAAAATCTCTTATTAGACGTTTTGTTGTGTAGTATCCCTGAGTATTTTTACGAGTTTGTATTTTGACGAGCCCGTAAATTATTCCACTAGCGTGCGTTGGTTATGAGATATAGATAGCCAGCGAGGCGTGTAGCGCCAAGTTGCCTATAAATATAATTATCTCATTGTCCAACAACCGCGAGTGGAATAATTGTTTTATTAAAACGTCAAATCAAATTATCAATTTTTTTCGCTCCCCTTTAATTTTAAGCTGACGCGTACGCTTACCATATTTGTAGATTATATTTGTACCGCCTCCCAGTTATCCAATGATCCAGTTTTTAATAATAATATATATTTACTGAAGACTTACTAATGACTCTTTCAAAAATTCTCCGTCGAAGTTGAACTTGCAACAATTGCATAGGGCTTTCACCATTCAAATTTGTAAAAACCTGGGCGTTTATTACAACGGTACCCTTTACACACAAGAGTTAGGAAGTAAATGAGAGGTAATTCGGGAGGATAACTGGAAAAACTTAGCATTACATACTAACTACGATAATTTATTGGGTTGAAACCAGTGAAAGCGAAATATGTTAAATATGTTAAGATTTCTACTTCGAAAGAAAACCAAACAAGAATTAACTGCACTATCATTCTAGACAACTGAAAGCAGAGACATGAAACATTATTCGGTTCCGATTTATTACGAAAACGGACTAAAAAGAAAAACAGAGCAGCGAGGAGAATAATTTATTCCGCGAGCAATGTCTAAAGTATATCAATCAATCAATCAATCAATCAATACTTTATTTACCCACGTAGCGTCAAGGAGCTCGTAGAGCTCGTTCAAAATACGTACGTGCCTCTAACATTAAAGTTAGTGAAAGCATATGTAAATTTGTCAGCTTCCTAGAGTAACACGTTTTCCAGTTGCGGAAAATTCTTGGAACTAGTGAGATTACCTATCGTTATATCTGGAACCTTCTTCCGCTTTTCTCGTACTTTTTTTTGTTTGTTTTCTTTACATAGAATCTGGTCGATAGGTTGAGATATCGAAAAGAAAAATAGGCAAATGACCTACATATGATTTTTCCTTCACCCAGTGTGCTGCGCTGTCCTTAAAAAAAATCTCCCACAATTAGCTAGTCAAGTATTTATGCTCATGAGAGACATGTGACACCCCTAGCAGAAGAAAACTTCAGTTCTATAGGCAGAAAAATCATTTATTAAAAACTAAGCATAAAGAATTTCGTAAACGAACTACTTTTTCAATTCCAGGAAATCCGTTCACCGTATTTTCCTCTTCACCTTCCTACCGAGCTTTGACTTTCTCTTCTTGATTGGTCGCTGCGGCGTTTTCGATGGCAATCTTCGTTTTACACAAAAAGACTGTCCTCAGACACTTCAAAAGATCAGCCTGACAATTTTTCTGTAGCTATGGCTAAAATTTCGCGAGAGGACGAAATAGAGCCAAAAAAAGGACCTAAGAGGGTTGAGCTTTTGACGAAGCGGTGAAGTCTTCTGATGTACGATTGCTGACTCTGCTGGGACAGGTTTTTAGTAATAGAGGACGATGTTTTTGGGGATTTTGGGTGGTAGAGTTAATGTGTAAAGGTTCATTCTCAATTTTATCCGAAAAAAAATGATAGTACTGAACCTATCATAACATACTTTTAAAAAATATAAATTGTGAAGTAAAGTGGCGATTTTTCTTCTCAGGGGAGTATGGCGGAGGCAGTGGTAACTCCATTGGTACGTCTGTTTTTTCTGAAGCATGTGACCTGCCGGACAGTGGACAGAGTAGATCCCAGCGCGCACGCACAAGGTAGGATGAGAGCTCGAGAAGAAAATAAGCGGAAACTGGAACAATTGCATGCCAGGGCAGAAAAGGAACGGGAGCTGACATTACGCGAAGTGGAAGTACTTGCCTTATGCGAAGACGAGACGGAGAGGAGGCATTTAGATGAAAAGAGAAGAAAGAGAAAAATAATGGAGAGAGAAAGAAGCACTCTCTAATCTCCAAAAGGAAGTGATCAATTATGACTTCCAGAAGGGTTCTGAAATAACTAATAACTAACAGATAGATGTAGCAGAAGAGTAAAGTGAATGGGTAGAGAGGATCAGTGAACTGTGAGCATAAACGACCAGAGGAACAGTGGGCACAGCGGACCAGTGGCACAATGGGTGTGGAGGACCAGTGAAACAATGTGTATAGAGGACCAGTGGAACAGTGGGCACAGGGGACCAGTGGAACAGTGGGTACAGAGAACCAGTAGAACAGTAGGAACAGTGGGCACAGAGGACCAGTGGAGTAGTGGGTACAGAAAACCAGTGGAACATTGGGTACAGAGGACAAGTGGAACAGTGGAACAGTGGGCACAGAGGACCAGTGGAACAGTGGGTGCAGAGGAACAGTGGGTACAGAGGACTAGTGGAACAGTGGGCACAGTGGGTATAGAGGATCAATGGGAACAGAGGACTAGAAGAACAGTGGGAACAGGACTAATGGGTACAGAGGACCAGAGGAACAGTGGGAACAGAGGACTAATGGGTACAAAGGACCAGTTGGTACATAGCACCGGAGGAACAGTAAGAATAGTGAGAACAGAGAAACAGTGGGTACAGAGGACCAGTGGATGAGGAGGATCAGAGGAACAGTGGGAACAGAGGACCAATGGAAGAGTGGGTACAGAGGACCAGAGGAAAAGAGAGTACAGAGCACCAGACGAGGTGTGGGTGCAAAGGATTGGAAGAACAGTGAGGAACATGGAAAAAAAGAATCGGAAAGATGCCCCGATTATTAAGTTGCGGAGGTTGATATATTTAGTTATTTGCCATGTTGTCGCTTAAATATCATTTTGTGAGCAAAGAAAATTGTACGAGCTATTCTCAGGTTAAATGAATTTTAATGAATATTTATCTATTCATGTTTGAATACATGATAGTCCCATATAAAAATTGAATTAAAGGATTGCGGCTAACATTTTTAAAAACCTCTTCTCAAGTTTCATGAAAAAATTATCTAGAACTTGTAATATATTACAGCTTAACATAGGAAGATCTATTATCTTACGAATGGGAGGTAGGATTGCGAGGTGAGCTTTTTCAAATGGAGTTTACGTGGTGCACCGCACTCAATATTTGCACCTTCGGATCGATGTTATCCAAATGGATTTGAACAACTGCGGCATGTGCAGCCTCCGCAGCAACTTACTCGAGCTTTAAGACACTTGCACCGGCTCGAGTATGAAGTCACCAAAGAGGAATACTTGCGTGTCTTCAATGAACGATCTGACAGGGAAATTATTTCTAAGGAACTTCTTAGCATATTCCTAGACAAGCACCCACAGAAGGTTCGACTCCGCCGGAAGCACAATGTTGATCTAAAGGATGATCATTGATTTGGCTTAGGTGACGACAGAACACAAAGCTTTTGTCTATTGTAAAACTACTTTGCCATTCTTTACATGTAGTTTAGGATCCGAGAATTTGGTGGTCAATCAAACTAAATCCTTTAGTTGATAATTTGTGTGAATTTTGAATGCTTTGGTGTTGTGAGCATTCATATTACTCCCACGAGAAGTGAAAGGGTCAAATCATTAAGTTATGGAATACCTACTAGTAACATTTTTCTTTGAGAGGGAACATTTATTACCCTCCGCTACCTTGGACAAAAATTTTCACTGAGAACTTATTTGCTCCTGTCGTAACTTTGAATTCTCTCAGGGAAATCCTGGCTACAGATTGTAATGGCACATTCAAACGATAGAGATGAGTGTCATAAAGTGATTGTTCTATAAGAAGTTACCAGCTGATGTAGATAAAGGCCAATGTAACAATTCTAAAATGTGTCAATTTAAAATATTCATGGAGAAAAGTATGGTTTAAGTTCTGGTCAAGGATTTTGTTATACAAAACAGAAAAACATTTAGTGATGAAAACGAGCGATGTAATATGTCAAAGACGAGTGCGAGTGTTTCATCGTGGGTTCCAAATACCTAGAAACAGATGAAAGCACGAGACCGCAGGCCGAGTGATTTTATTGTTTCGAGGTGTTTGGAACCCCTGATGAAACACGAAGCACGAGTTTTTGACATGACTTCTCAATCACGCCTTAGAAATACAATGCAATAAATAATGTATTCCCTGCGGGAATGGTAAATAGCTCATGCAAGTCTCTGCCTGTATTTTGAAAGCCGTTTGTCGCATGTTAGCAGTGTTTCATTGTATTTGATGGTTATGGCCGAGAAGGAGAAAGGAAGACCAAGTCGTCTCCGTTTGCCAAAAAGTGCAGCTGAGGAACAAGTCCTTGCCAATGAAGCTGTTCCATCTTCTACAAAGTACAAAAACAAATGGGATTTAAAAATATTTCGGGAATGGCAGCAACAACTCAGAGAGTTGAAAGTGCCAATTTTAGATTTCGGTGGTCTTTTCAAAGATTATGAATTGCACAAGGTTAATCATGTTAGTTGTGAAATAGAGGATATGGATGCCATATCACTTAACTACTGCCTCACGAAGTTTGTAATGGAACAGTATATAACCAACAGTAAACAGTGATCAACAAGACTCGCGAAGTTATACGGCCACGAAACAACATATATTCCCCATCCCCACTCCAGATACAAGTAAAAACACTACACGTACCCCCAGAGGTATTTTAGTACTTTACTCTGATTGGTTGTCGGAAAGGGGCGTGATTGATAGCTGTCATCCGAAGCTTGGTGGCATGAAAGTGAGATTCTCAACGGTCCTGACCAGGGGTTCTCTCTTTCCGCTCGCTGCTTTGCAGCTCGTTGGTCTGCGCTTCGCGCCGAATTATCGTACTCCGGGAGAGAGAAGAGAACCTCTGGGACCAGGGGACTTTCCAGAATTGTAATTTTCACGTTGTGAATAACTTTTCGAAGTACGGAAGTGAATAATTGACTGTATGGTATTTGAGGTTGCCAATTAAAATTCAAGTGTCTTGATCAGTGTTTTCATCAGTTTTTGACCTAAAAGGAGTAGTCTTGACCTAGATTTTCATTGGGTAACAAGATACACGCACCTGACCAAAATGGGGCACTCCGATTGGCTTATAACCGCATGAACAATTAATGAGTTTGAGAAAAAAAAATCAGAACGACGTTTCGACCTCTCCACGGTCATTTTCAAGTTAGAGTTCATGAGTAAATTTCGCATATATTCGATTTCTGAAACAATGGAATGAAGGTAAAAGCTAAGTATTTACATATAAACAATAAAGCTAATAACTAATAACAAAGTGCAAAAATGAAGTGTAAATTAGCAGTGAAAAGGCTCATCCTCGGTGTTAAAGCCTGTGAAGCTCACGATTGACGTAAAACAAAGACAACAAAACGTTATAAAAAATAGCGTACAACAAAACAATACCTCATGAAACAAAGAAAACCTCGTCAGGTTTTTACACCGAGGATGACCCGGTGAAAAGGATGAAAATTACGAATCTATTGTCATACAGATTCTTTCAGAAATTGGTTCTTTGCCACGGTCTTGTCTTCGCTTTTCCACAACACTTATCACCTAGGGAAGTAAAAGTAGCTTTCGAAAAAGCTTATTGGAAACTTGAACCAAGACTGAGCAAAGAAAACAAAGAGCTAGCAGCTGCAACTTTGCGCTCCATTGCCCTCAATTATGTTAAACAGAAAGGTCCAACACCTCCAAAATCTAGGCTGAGAGCGATCGGTCAATTGAAAATGAATAGGACATCATCATAACAAGACCAGATAAAGGCTCGGGGGTAGTTGTTGTGGACAAATCTGAGTATGTTCGTCTTCTGAAAGAAGCGTTTATCAACGATGAAACCAAGTTTGTACACATTAGCCTTGAGAGACCAAATACCGGAGGCAGACCTCCGAAGCACTAGAACTGCCATCCGCTACTTCAAAAAGAGAAAGAACTGGCTTCCATTGTGAAGAGTATTCCACCGAAATCCATTGCTGACCTAGTCGTTCAGAGATGATCAAGACTTGCCCAGCTCTATGGCCTTCCTAAAACACACAAGGAAAACTTTCTTCAAACTTGCATTTTTTTCATAAAGATTGCGAACACTAAACTGGAGATTTTCACACGTTTGCATTACCCAGAGCCCCTCATACAAAACACCATCAGGTCTTTTGTTGAAATGAAGGTGATGGAGAGCACGCGTCCCACACAACAAGCAGGTGAAATTCCCGTTAGGACACCCCTGCCCTTCAAGGATCAGAGATCAGCAAACAAACTACGCAAACAACTTAGCGATTTTAGCCGGAAGATAAATACCGAAGTACACCCTGTCTTTACAAGCCGCAAGATCAAAGATGAGCTCAAAGCTAAGGAACTTAAACCTCCAGTTGTCAACCAGCAAAATGTTGTACATCTCTTTAAGTGTGATCTGTGCGATACAGATTATGTCGGCTTTACAAGCCGACACTTACATCAACGTGCGGAGGAGCATAAACGATCTGTAATCGGCAACCATGTAAGAGAACATGGAATCGAACCATGTGAGATTGCAAAGAACTTTAGTTGACGGTCCTGAGGAAATGTTCTAACAGGTTTGATTGTTTGATTTTCGAAATGCTTTTTATTCGGGACCTTAAGCCAAAATGAAACACACAGAGTGATTCTATTCGCGCGAAGCTGTTGCTTAACGCTTCATATTACTTAATTTTCATCCTTTTCACCGTTTATTTACACTTCATTTTGAACTTTGTTATTAGTTATTAGCTTTATTGTTTATATGTAAATACCTAGCTTTTACCTTCATTCCATTGTCTCAGAAATCGTCTGTAATTATGCGGAAATTTACTCATGAACTCTTACTTGAAAATGACCGTAAAGCGGTCGAAACGTCGTTCATATTTTTTATCGCTCGTTTTTATCACTAAATGCTTTAGTACGAACTTATTACTTCATATCTCTGAAGCTTTTTTCTACGGGAGAGGAAGTATACTCAAAGACAAAGAAAATAGCGCGTGCACAGAAGAAAAATATTGCCTTTTGTAACACAATCTCATCCGGCTTTGCCAAACCTCAAGAACATACAAATGTGGAAATGACATCTTAAAACTAACCCTGATTATCACATCTCAGAGGAAAGTTTGAGAGATATCCTAATAAGCGCTTAAATTTGAGGGCAGAATATTTAACAGCGCTAGCGAATGACCGGAGTCGCACAGACCTATCAATACCTCTTAATTTTAATACCGGATGCTTTTTGATTTCCGGCTTACCGACGTAAGCCGGAAAGGTAAGACGTAAGCGTAACCGGTCACGATGGTGTTCGGTCGCCATTTGTTTCCTCCGCGCTTTTGCTGTGTTTTTTTTGGATTCCAACCTTTACGAAGACGAAAATCGCTTCGAACTGTTTTCCCGAAGCTTTATTATGGGGCTCTGCTACCTCTTACTTCGTAAGGGAAATATTTCGCTTGAAATGTTCCAACTTCAACAGTCAGCGAGGCAGAACCGCCATTTTGCTTCTGCCCCACGTGGAAGTAAATAGCTCGTCTCCTGGACTCGTTACTACGCTAATGCGGACAGCACTTTCCACCAAGCTCGTATCATTACTAGTGGTGATGTTTCACGTAATCCCGGACTGACAATAAACTCCTCAAGGTGTTCTGTTTGCACAAAAACCATTGCTAGGAATCACAGAGCCTTGAATTGCGATCAGTGTGAACTGTTGTGTCAAATGAAATGTGGTCGAGTGAAACTGAGCCAGTATAAACACTTTCAGCAACTGGATCAATTTTCATTGGATCTGCCCGGCCTGTGTTTTATCCATACTCCCTTTCGCTACTTCATCCATTCCCGGGCCGATGGACGATAATGCTCATGTGGAGATGGATAATTCAGCAACTACCACCACTCATGGAACAGATCGAGATATCCCAACCCTTTATGGTGACCTCTACACTAAACTTAAAGGCCATGGTCTAAAGATTGCTCATCTCAATGTCAGAAACCTGCTTAGGAAAATCAGTTAGATCAGACACACGTTATCGGTAAGCAAACTTGACATCCTTGCAATTACAGAAACACATCTGGATACCAAGTTGCCGGGCTGGACAGGAAGCATCAAGAAGGAGGTGGCTTTATTATATATTACTCGGAAAGTTTGCACGTATACGAGAGAGACGATCTCAAAACAGACATTAAAGCAATCTGGATTGATGTCACCACAAAATCCCAGAAGCTATTACTGGGCTGTGTATACAGACCTCCGGATGATTATTCGTTCTATAATAAATTGTACAGCCTACCTGAACATTCTGTGAGAAACAGAAAAAATGTAGTGATCCTTGGGGACCTGAGCTCAGACTTGATTGCCAAGGGTTACGAGGGGAGAAGGCTGCATAGAATCCCCGGTAGCTTTGATCTTTACAATGTCATAAAAGACCCCAAAAGGACAACCGTAACTTCTTCCACCTTACTTGACCTCATGATCACCACTGACATTTCTAAGATAATAACATCAGGAACGTTTGACCCAGGCCTCTATGACCGTTGTCCCATTTATGGCATCATAAGGCTCCAACGCAAGAGAATACCCCCTAAATATGTCTCTGCGAAAAATTACAAGCAAGTCAATATCGAATCACTACAACACGCATTTATTACTGCTCCATGGTCTGCAATTGAGGCATTCGACGACCCCACATGGGCATAGGAAACTCTCTAAAAGGACATAGTGAACGACCTAATTCCCCAGAGGAGAGTTAAAATACGCTCGGACAGCCTTCCTTGGATGAATTCACACATTCGGAAAACCATGAACAAACGATATGATATACTCAAACGTGCTAAAAAGACAGGGTCTAGAGAACTGTGGGAAGAATACAAGAAACTAAGAAATGAGGTTACCAAGCTCCTTAGAGAAGCAGAGGCTAACTATACTGGAAACAAGAATTTCAAAACACAGTAAGCGGCAAAGATTTCTGAAAGCTTGTCGCAAGGATCACCCACAAGAAGAAATCTAATAACATTGGGCCCATTGTGGACGATCAGGGCCACATGATTCTCGTTGACAAAAACAAAGCTGAGTCCATGAACGATTATTTTGTGGCAGTTGGACCAAACTTGGCCTCGCAAATAATATAAACCCAACACCGAATTTTCGGGACACAGAACACATCTACAGAATCACTCCCACTCTCTCCAGTGTTAGTCTGAACAAATCAGACCTCCTCAGACGAATTAAGACTATCAAACCTAAGAAAGCCTCGGGCCCAGACTCAATTGCTCCTGAAGACCTACATTTTATTGGAGAGGCCTCTGCTGAAGGGCTCTACATTGTTCTTAGACGTAGCCTGTTTAATTCCACTGTCCCATCCCAATGGAAAGGTATCCAGACTGCTCACCACCCACAAAAAGGGAAACAAAACGGTCAGAGGAAACTACAGACCTCTTCAAATGCTGAGTCTACCAAGCAAGTTACTGGAGGGGTTAGTGTGCGAGTGTCTAGACAGCCTCACCACAGATACCGGGCAATTGAGTGACAACCAGTGGGGCTTTCGACAAGGCAGATCAACTGAGGAAATCCTGATATACCTGACCGAGACCTGGAAAACAGCTCTTGACAACGGAAACACAGTCGGTGTTGTTTACATCGACTTCCAGAAAGCATTCGACACAGTATGTCATGAAATAATGATTTATAAACTACAAGCTATGGAACTCAGCGGCGATCTGCTGAAGTGGTTCGTCAGTTATTTAAAAAACAGAAAGCAATTCGCTGTAGGCAATGGCTGTCCCTCAAAAACTAAGCCTGTTACCTGTGGAGCCCCTCAGGGCTCTCTCTGTTAGGACCCAGGCTCTTCACGTACTACATTAATTACCTTAGTGATTCAATAACTGAAGGCAACTTGGATATGTATGCTGATGGCACGACACTATATTTCATCGGCATCAATGTCGATGTAGTAGTTGATGGTTTAAATCAAGCCCTCTCAGAGACTTCACTCTGCTGCAGAAACAACACACTAACTATACATGCTGGGAAATCCGATGCTATGATTATATCCCACAGAGCCTTCTGTGGACCATTAAAACCCATCACTCTAGGAAATAAGATCTTGAATGTTGTCTCCAAAACAAGATGCCTGGGGGTCATTATTGACTCCCAGCTCTCTTGGCACAGCCACTCAGGCGGTACCTCTGTAAGTCCTTTGGAAAGAAAGTAAGGCAGCTTAAAAGATTCAAATATTTACCAACAAGTACTGATTTGCACTTAGTGTATAATAGTTTTGGCGCCAGAGCGTTGTCCCAGGGAGTCTGGGGACCAACCTCCCCCTTTTATTTAAAGACGCGACATACCCAATATTGAACACAACGGTCAACCAGAGATCACTTAAAGATGTATAAGATATATGGAATGTCCTACGAGTTACATTTCGTTGAACTCTCAAATGTTATTCTATATCTAAAACAATCTGTATTTGTTTTTTAGTTTGACTTGCTTCCTCTGGCAACCAGTACGAAAATAAACAGGTCACCATACATCTGTAACCTTCAAAGCTACAGTAACGCTTCACATCGCAAGCGCGAATCAAGTACACTAGAAGCAGTTTACTTCAGTAACATTGTCCCTACTATTGCTTATTGTAGTTTAGTCATTTGGGGCACTAGCAAACTATCTCTGATGAGCGAGCTTGAACATATACATGCAAGGACAGCTAAGACCATTCATAGATTGCCACGAGACATACCAGATCAAGATGCCTTAGAGACAACCGGATGGGAGCCACTATCCCTGCAATATAAAAAGAAACTACTCACCTTAATGTATAAAGTAAATAGTAGTACTACCACAGATAATTCAACAAACCTCTTTAGCACAGCCTATTCTCACTATAATCTTAGAAATTGAGTCACCATTTCGATTCCACCAGGTCTCCTCGAACGCATGCTAGTTCCACGTCGTTCGATCGCAAATCTATTTTCTTGATTGAATGCTGCTTCCGCTTGAAGGATAAGTGCGTTATACTTGTAACCGTACGAATCTGAGCTATATTTTCATATTTTCACAAGTTTTTGACTTGAAACACTAACTCTTTGTTTTTGAAGGAATCGCTTGATATCAGCTAACTCCTTTTAGTTCTGCATGGCCAAAGTAAACGGAACTATTGTATTCATTAATGACCTGTTGAATCCGGCCAAATAAGTACAAGCCAAGCGGGTTATTTCGTTACTTGGCAGAAGAAATTCTGTATCTCAGATATCTAGTCTACAAATACCGCCAGGTGTTTTTTAATCAGCACAAACTTAAGATACTAGGTATAGTAAAGGAAGCTGTACTTCAGATCGTAGCTCCTCTATGAAGAAGCAAATTTACTTGCCTCTCCAAATCATTCTCGGAGACCCCCTGTGGTTCCCACCATAGTAATTTGATCATAGTTAGTCGGAGGAACTATGGTTTGATCAACCCGTGATTGAAATTTTGTGTAGAGAATTGGCTTGAATGGTGCTTATGAAATTGCATTGCTACAAGAGTAAACTTCCAAATGGAAAAGTATTACATTGTAATGAGTATTTTTGGCGTCTAGTGCTTTAGCACGTAGACATCATTATGGAAGAGTGAAAAAATTTTCCAAAAGTACCTAATATTCCTGCAAATTATGACGAACTACATGTAAGGCCACCATTAAGTATACATTTTGTGATGAATGATATGAATAGGAAAGAAAATTTTAACTGTATAATGTGTAACCAAATCGATTTATAACGAACAGACTACGACGAATTCCATTCAAGAAAAAACAAAGCGAGGAATAGTCAGGACCAATTAAATTAGGAAACGAAAGAAAATGATCAGTTGATAAATGCGTGTGGTTTTCGATTATGTGCCTTTAAAAAACTCACGGCAGCCAGTAAATCTGCTGTCATTGACCTGAGAATTATTAGCAGCAGACTTGACAAAATATGGGTTATTTCTTGTTATTTGACTAGCATTTTGCCACCTTTAATTAAAACTGATCACACTAGGCAACAATAAAATAGAACTAGATTAAATTGTTGATAGCCGGTATAATGGCTAATACTGCAACGCTAATACTGCAACGCGCACCTCCTAGATATATGAACTTCATATATTCATTGTATCTAATGGCTAATACTGTAGGTATAGATGAAGTTCCACTTCCCTTTTTATCCCGAGTTTTTTCATTACGTCTGAGTTATGGTGATGATAGTATTATTTTTTGCAGTTTAAAATATTCCTCTGGGATAAATTTCACTTCCACTTTTTTGAAGAAACTGTTGAAAAGCTCTGGTTATGATATTTTATTTAAACATAGTAGTTTTCAAATCATTCTTCAAGTTTTGGCCGATAGAT
The DNA here is from genome assembly GCF_964205215.1 of Stylophora pistillata. Classification (NCBI taxonomy): domain Eukaryota; kingdom Metazoa; phylum Cnidaria; class Anthozoa; order Scleractinia; family Pocilloporidae; genus Stylophora; species Stylophora pistillata. The sequence continues at coordinate 34,385,589 of NC_142525.1, forward strand.
TATAATAAAGTTTTTCCTAAACTCTTTTCATTCTCATCTGAGTTATAATTACAAGTTTTTCTTCCAGCTTCTTGTGGTCAAATGCAGACAAACACTTCAAACACTTTGTCCAACCAGTAACGCCATTTACCAAAACATCAACTGCACTGTCCTCTCCTTCGGTTTCATTTCGGCACGACTCTTCGATGGTAATACAACCCGTTTTTGTCGTTGTCTTGCTGGATTCAGAGGTATCAACCCCATGAAGACCCGGGCAAGACTTCTGAAAAGAACTAGAGTCTCCATACGATTGAATAGCCATCAAATCACCAGAAAGAACTTGGGCACAAACACCTTCCACCGCCTCCATCTTGAAAGTGAATGCATGACTACTAAGACCACAATGCAACGCGCACCTCCTAGATGATTACGTTAATATAAAGTCCCTCATTACCGGGACCCAGCCCAGGCGGTGTGCGCACTGGGATTGCGATGCATCGTGGATGTAGAATTTTCAAGATGGCGGCGAAAACTTGGTAAGTTGGTGAGTTTTGGCAAGCATTTTCGACCTAAAACAGAATTTATCTCTTTCGTTTTTTGGCTGAAATGTCCCTTTCAACTTCCCAACTGTTAAAAAACATGGTTTTTGGGTTCAAACGAAAAACGCTCTTTTGTTTCTAAAAGCCCATTTTATCTACGCTATTTTACTGTGAAATTGACACCGGTTCTTAAAAGCTTAGAATTTCTTACCTCTGTTAGTTTCAGGGTTGGATCCAGGGTAATTTGCGTGAGTTGCGGAACTCACTCAAATTTTTCAAAAACACTCTGATCTCCCTTTAGAAACTACTGAACCGTTTCTGGAAATCACTCATTTCCTTCTAGAAATAAGCCAACCTCCTGTATTTCAGTTATTTATCAAAGAAAATATGTTTGAAATGCCTAATAATAATAATAACAACTTTATTTATCCTCAAATCTCAAGGTAGCAGCAAGTGCTAATATCTCTGAGCAACAAATAAACTTAAACTGAATAGATTCAAAAAATGACGGTTTTTGAAATCTCGTTATTTGTGCGGCCAGGCGGCGTCCCCGATTACACTCTGGGGATTTAAAGTCTGATCTCATTTCGGAAACCGTCGGAAAATATCTTGGTGCCAACTTGTACTCAATGGGTGGGTCTAAGTCGCTATTGTAGCAAGTCGGAACACACTCTAAACCTCTCACGATTGGCTGGAAATGTTTTCATTTTTTTGGAACTCACTCAAAACCCTTTTTGATTGGCTAATCAGTTTGGTAACTACCTTGGAAGCTACCGATAAAAGTATAAAGCGGATTGTGCCTCCCCCAGCGTCTCTCCTTGTTGCTGTCAATAGAGTCTGAATTTTTCTTTGGAGTTACCGAAGGATTAACAATTTGCTCGCAAACTTTGACCCTTATGGCTCGTGCAGATCCTGTCTGTCGCAAACAGGATTGTTCTCCCTACGACAATGGCTTGGTACTCGGCGAGATTGGCAACTATTCGCCTCAAGACAAGATGAAGTTCATTGCAAGCGTATGGAGACCAGGTAAGCTCTTCGATTTCCCCGTGTCAATAGAGAATGGAAAATCTCGCAAGTTTGTCTCAGGCTGGCTGCAAAGATTTCCATGGCTAGCCTACTCCAAATATTTTGATAGAGGATTTTGTTTACCTTTTGTTTTTTTGGAGTTCAGTGTGGTCAAAACGCTAATAAATTAGACAAATTGATGAGGTCTCCACTCACAAATTGGACTTCGGCCGCTTCTCTCTTTAGCAAACACGCGCTCGGAAATAGTGAAATTCACCAATTTTCTATGACAGCAATGGAGGATTTTAAGACAGTGACGAGAAGAGGAGCTGCCCCGATTAACCAGCAGTTGAATCACATAGTTCAACAGCAAATTGCCAGATATGGGGAGATTCTTAAGTCTCTTTTTAAAACAATCATTTTCTGTGGGAAAAACAGCATTCCACTCGGGGGGCGTAGGGATGATGATCCCACGAATGCTGCCCTTACCGGAAATTTCCAGACACTACTAGAATTTCGGGTAGACAGTGGTGACCAAACACTGCAGCAGCACCTGTAAACTGCACCTAGAAATGCCACATATATTTCAAAAACTATCCAGAATGAAATGATAACAACTGTCGGTGCTCATATCTTGAATCATTTATTACAGGAAATGAGGAATAGTAAATATTTTTCGGCTATGGCAGATGAAGCAGCTGACGTTTCAAATAAGGAAAACATTTCTATAGTAATTAGATTTCTGGACACAACTAAGACAATCAGAGAAGAATTTATTGGCTATTACCTTTGTGAGGAGGAAACAACGGGAGAGGCCATTAAAGACATTATAATTCCAGCTGTGGGAGACTTAGGATTGACAATGGAGGACTGTCGTGGCCAGTGTTATGAAGGTGCAGGCAATATGGCTAGACGACCAAATGGGGCTTCCTCATTGATCAGGGCAGAACATGAAAAGGCAATGTATGTCCACTCCATGAACCACAGGCTTAATTTGTGCATCGGTAACACCTGCCAACTGCCAATTGTCAGAAACATGATGGATATTGTGCGTAAGATTTCTGATTTTTTTTAACAACTCTCCCAAACGACAACAACATTTAGTAGCCAAGATCAGAGAAGTATTGCCTCGAGCAAATCACACTGTTTTGACTGTGTGCCGCACTAGATGGATTGAACGGACTGATGGAATGGACAGAATAGTTCAGCTTCTCTACCTAGTCACAGCTACATTTGAAGACATTTCAATGAACACAAACAGCCCTGGAGACTCAACTTGGAATCCAACCGGTAGACAAGATGCTCAGTCCTTACTTAATGCAATCAAATTTTCCTTTATTGTTTCTCTTGTTATCGTCAGACATAAGTTGGGACTAACTAGGCCCCTCACAGTGAAACTGCAATAGAAAGCTATGGACCTCCTAAAAGCTAAAGATCAAATTGCTTTTTTGAAATCAGTCCTTGGAATAATGAGCACCAACATTGATGACAAACACCATGAACTATACCAGGAAGCAGTGGCCCTCGCAAGAAAAGTAGGAGTCCAGCCAGATATGCCAAGAGTAGCTCAGAGACAGATACATACTCAGTCTGTTAAGTTATAAATCTGTTTAGTTGTAAATGCGCCGCACATGGCTGCACTCTTATCTCTCTGTAGTTAACTTAGCTTGCATCCTTTCCCTTGCCAATCAAACAAATGGCTCTTAGCCGCTTAGTAAGACTTCCTAATGGACTGTCTAAGACCTTCTGGCCACGATACCGCGGTAAAAGAGCTGGACGTCTCGTCAAAGATAGAGGAAACGATCGTTACCATCTGATCAGCGTTGCTCAACCACGGGATCCTAACCGTGTTGCTACATTAACAAGACTTCACCGTTCCCGAAACCCAGCGAACTTGATATTAGTCACCATATCCCCCACAATCCCAAAAGGAGGATTGTCGTCGACCTATGTTCCATCTTTTTTGGTCTCAAATGTTATGTCCTTGGCTCCTAAGATCGATGAATTACGCCATGTTGTTCAGAATGCAAATTTGGATTGTATTTGCATCACAGAATCCTGGCTTCGGAGTTCTATTCATGACAACGTGGTTGGTTTAGAGGGGTTTAATATTATTCGCAGGGACAGAGTCGAGTCTGAACACGGCGGTGTTTGCATGTACATCAAGGATACGAGCAATTTCACTGGTCTGGCTGAGTTACAAAAGCCATCTTTCGAAATGCTTTGGGTAAAACTTAGGCCGTTCTGTCTCCCAAGGGGATGTAATTTTATTGTTGTTGGGACGCTTTATCATCCGCCAAGCGCCAGTGACCCAGCAATAATGGAATATTTAATCAAGTGCTTATCAACCATTGAATCGTACTATCCCAACTGTGGTATTCTGCTTGCTGGGGATTTTAACAGATTGCAAATCACACGCCTCCGTAATAATTTTCAGCTAAAGCAAATGGTCCATTTTCCAACGCGAGGCAGAAGAACACTTGATTTAGTCCTTACTAATATTTCTGAATATTATCAGGATCCCATCGAACGCCCACCTTTCGGTTTATCTGACCATGCTTCAATTGAGCTCCAACCGAAAGAGAGAGCACATGTAAAGCAACCCACTATCACTATTAAGACGAGAGTTTTGCGCCCTAGTAAGTGCCAAGCAATGGGCGCCTATTTGGCTGCTATGGATGTGAACACCTTGACTTGCGCCTTGAAAACGTGCGCCGAAAAGGTCTCGCTCCTGGAACAGATCATAAAAACAGGACTTGATCATATTCGTCCTATTCAATCCCGGAGGGTGCACTTTACAGAGCCCCCTTGGATCACATCTACACTTAAAGATCTTATTTAAGCACGCCAGCGCGCCCTTTCCCGTGAGTATAATCAACAGTTTCGGGAGCTAAGGAATCGCGTGAATCGCGAACAAAAAGGGTGTCGGGCTAAGTACTTTCAAGCGAAGGTGGAGCACTTGAAGGAGTGTAGGTGGGATGAAATCAAAAAGCTCAGCGGCTCTTCTCCGGCTTTCACGGGGAGATCTTACGTCACGAAGTCCCTGCAACACCTGTATGGGCCCTCACATGACATCACTCTTGCCAACACCATCAATAAGGCCTTTCTCTCCCCTATGCAGTGCTTCTCTCCACTCCCTGCTGATTTTGTCATAATACCCTCTAGCAGTGCAACCCAACAACCTGCGCTTGTTGTATCAAACTAGTCGGTTTATAAGAAATTGACGAAACTGAACAGAAGCAAAGCGCATGGTACTGATGGCATCCCAGGGTGGGCGTTGAAAGAAAATGCAGATTTACTGGCAGCGCCGATAGCAGATACTCTCAATTTATCCTATCGCGAAGGTCGTCTCTCTCATTCATGAAAATAAGCGGATGTTGTGCCGGTGCCCAAGCAAAGACCTGTGCAGGACATAAACAAACACCTTCGACCCATCTCCCTGACTCCAATCTTGTCAAAGATAGCGGAGGAGTACGTTGTCAACAGTTATGTTAAGCCCGCTGTCCTCTCAAAGATCGACCCACAGCAATTTGGAACGGTGCCTAAATCCAGCGCCACGCATGCATTATTTAGTATGACTCACTCTTGGGCGAAGTCAACGGATGGAAATGGATCGACTACGAGAGTTGTACTCTTTGACTTCCGGAAGGCATTTGATCTGATTGACCATCATGTTCTGGCGCGGAAGCTTTCCTCCTACGATATTCCAAGGTCGATTTTGTGCTGGATCATGGACCATTTAACGAACCGTAAGCAAAGGATAAAACTGAGCCGCGATTGCTTCTCGGAGTGGGAAGCTGGTCCTGCAGGGATGCCACAGGGGACGAAATTGGGCCCCTGGCTGTTCCTTATCATGATAAATAATTTTTCTGTAGCAGACACAATTATTTGGAAATACGTTAATGACACCACTCTTGTCGAATCAGTATTGAAGAATGAGTCTAGCTACATGCAATTACGTGTAAATGAACTTGTAAGACAGTCAGAAGTTGATGGTTTCGAGTTCAATGAGTCTAAATGTAAAGAACAGAGAATATCATTCTCCAGATCAGGTAGCCTGTTTGATCATATTACAAGCAAATCGAAGTTGTTTCATCCGCAAGGTTGTTAGGAGTGATTGTCTCGGACAACCTCAGGTGTAACGCACATGTAGAATCTATATGCAAAAAGGCTGCGAAGCGTCTGTACTTCCTAAAACAGCTAAAGCGCACTAAAGTTCCATCTGAGGATATGCTACTTTTCTATACAACATATATACGCCCTGTATTAGAATATGCCTGCCCAGTTTTTCATCATTCTTTGTCTAATGAAATGGAAAGGTTGCAAAAACGCGCGTTGCGGATGATCTAACCTGACTTATCCTACGCTGAGGCTCTAGTAGCTCTTGACATTGCGTCACTTTACGAGAGGAGGGAGATCTTGTGTGATGCTCTATTTGATCAGATTGTAAGGGACGAAAACCACAAGCTCCATGATCTGCTTCCTCCACGCAACGAGTCCACCTATCGCACCCGCAGCCAGAGATACTTCAAGCTACCGATTTGTAAGACAAATAGGTTCAAAAACACATTTATCATGGCGAACAATTTAAATTATTAGTAGCTATCTTAATTATTTGTATTTTGATTTTTGAAACTTCTCTTATTGTATTTTATTGTAGATTACACTTTGCGGCTTTTATTGTCGTTATCTTAGAGTAAGAGATAATTTATTTCCATTGTAAAGTAAGTCGTATTTCAGCCGGCCCGGGGGCAGCAATGATTTTACTTCCTAATAAAGCTATCTATCTACATAGGAACAATGCTCCTGCTGCAACTCCTGAGGACTATTTTAAGCTCAATCTTACTAGAGTTTTCCTTGACCATATTCTCCAGCAGCTCAACACCAGATACCAGGATGATGTGTTTGTTTGCTACAAAGGTCTTTCAATTATTCTCTCTATTTTACTGGCTACTGACCCTGATTGGAAGGCTAATGTATTGGAATTTTAAAACCATTACAGGTAGGATATGCCAAATTATGCAGGTTTAGAGGCAGAGCTTTTGTTATGGGAGAGATTATGGAAGGGGAGGGATCACAGAGAAGATGGTATGCCTGACAGTCTGGAGACTACACTGGAGGATATTGACAAAGATGCATATGTCAATATGCATCTTTGTCAATATCTATTCCATATTGAAAGTCCTGATCACTATCCCAATTTCATCTGCATCTTGTGAGAGATCCATATCATCCCTTCAGAATCTTAAGAACTATTTAAGAAATACTATGACCCAGGACAGACTTAATGGACTGGCACTGATGCATGCTCACAGAGACATGGATTTTGATAGATTTAATAGATTTATTTGCTGAGATACACCCTAGGAGAATGAGAATGGCAAACATTTCAATTTAAATTTTTGCAAAAGCTATTTCTAGAGTACTTGTGAGTTGTGTTCTGTCTGGGTTATGGTCTTTTTACGTCTCATAACCCTTAAAAAAATCACTGACATGTCGTTGTGCTATTTTTCTCCACATTTTGATTTGGTTGACTGGGTGATGTTGTTCAGAGTGAGAAATCTTGGAGATGACTTGACTTTCCTGAAAACACTGGACTTTATACTGTCATAGTGAACACACATCAGTGACACAGGTTTGCATAGCAGCTGATGCTAGTAGATCAGAGTGTTTCATGTAGTACTTTAAAAAAAAATCATTTTGCCTTTTTGGTACATGCTATTTTGCTCTCTTTAGTGCAATTAAATTATCTGAAAATGCAGGAAATGGCATTTAGAGAGCTCGAAATTTCAAATTTTCTCAGGGGGGCACGCCCTCGAACCCCCCTAGTGGGAGTGTCTCCTCGGGTGGAAACTACTCACTTCAAAACCTGGATCCATCCCTGAATTTGAGTGATAAAAAGGGTGTAAAAGGCTTCTCTGATCTTTGTTCTAACCCTGCATATAAACGCTCCCCAACGCTTCCCAGTGCATCTTCAGATATAACCGTTTGAACATGGTTAACTTTCAGGTAAATATGGCGATCAAAGACAACAAAAACGGCCTTACGCTGGCGTTCGTCACCGATAGCTTTGAAATATACTATCAAATCTTCAATTGAAAACAAAACATACTGGACTTTTATAATGGAAAAAACACCTTTCTAAACGAAGTAAAAGGATCATCACTAAAATTTTCTTACCTCTCTCGATTTCCACGTTCACTTATGGACAAATACAAGGCTCTATGTATCCAACAAGAAGCATCGATAACCGCAGTTTGGCCAGAAAATTCATGCAAATTGACTTTTCTGCTAAATTTTTCCAGAAAAGGCCAGAGACAGTTGATTCCCATCAAGCATTCAATCAGCTAGCCCCGAAGAGATGTTTACCCGACGGCGTCTGCATGCAAATGACTTAGATTTTAAATTTCACCCATGAATCAGCGCGATCCCAGTGCGCACACCGCCTGGGCCCAGCCGAAGGCTGGCACCGGTCATAAAATGCAGCCGGTTTCTGTCGTTTTTTCAACGTTACATTGTTAGAGATATATCGCTTACTTGAGATATATCGCTGGCTCGTTACTTTTGGGCGTGCTCGCTGGCCCATTGAAATCTTATCCGCCATTTTCAAAAGGACGAGGCATAAAGGACAGTCAAGAGAAAGATTATAGCTTTTTGGGGAACGAAACGCGGCCCAACCTTTACGTTGCACAAGTTTATGAGCGAAAATTTAAGTGTGAATATTTGGAGACAAATTTACGAGCGATTACTTAAGAGTGAACCTTCCATCGGTAATAAGAGCGACTTATCAAAGCTATCTACATTGAGTAAACCTTCCATCGTAAAATTTATCGAGAATCAAAGCAAACACATATTAAAGCTAACTTTATATCATCTTAAAAAACGTGATACAAGACGATCTAGACGTGCTCGTGAACCGAGCTGAATTCCACTGCTATTTCTCACTAGAGGTCTGAACAAGAAAAATAGCATGTCATGTGAAGAATTTGTCTTAAAAAGATTTCAACGATTGAGATACCGAAGTCTTCAAAGCTCCATCGCTATGTTAGTAGGGTGAGAAAACTTTATCATGCACGATATAAATGTAATAACAAACGCGATCCAAAGATAATTAACTTAAATAAAATGGCTATACCCATGGCCAAGAAAACTTCTTTTTTGTCTTTCTGTAGCAGGCATTATCACAATATAATGAAACTAAAATGTAAAGCACGTCGATATTTATCAGTTTTTCCTTGCAATTGTGTGAGTCATAGGACCAATTATGTGAATTTCAAAGTAAGTAAATATGTTGAGAAGAATCCAGGACCTACTCAATACAACACTGATCATCATGAAGTAATAATCAGACCTTTTATGCAAAATCACAGCTCAATAGTGCAGTTGACCTCTCGTATTTCCTCTGAAAATTAAAGCAGTCGAGATTCGGTGATATTGGTTTACAATCAATAGATGTTGGCGTCGCAGGTGATCATTTCTTTAGATCTGTATCACATCAATTATAGGGCTATAGCAACGACCTTATGCGTATACGTACTGCTGGGGTTCAATTTATGACAGACAACCCAGAGAGATTTATTGAGAGCAATACCGAAAATTCATGGCTAAGATGTCTGAATAATATGTGTATTCAAGGTACATGGGCTGATGCACTTATCATTCAAGCAGTTGCAGATGCATTAAAAGTTACTATACAAATAGTAGAATCTAATCAAGGCTTTGCACCACTTACCACTGTTTACCCAGTTCAGGAAAGAAATACTTCGTCTACAATTACTATATAGGTCATTTTGATGAATGCCACTATGTATCAACCACTGCCTTGCAATCAAAAGTCTCCATTTCAATGTGCAATGAATAAACGAATGACGCTCAGTCATCAAGACATAAGCCTTTTATTATGATGCAGTTTGTTTCTCTGTTATCAAATCATGCACTAACTGGGACTCTTCAACACTACAGGCTCTCCATGAACATGCATTTTTGTTATATGAGATGTGCAATGTAGACCGTGTTGGCAAAATGCCTAGCAATATAACAGTCTATGATGCAGATATCAAAATAAATTACTCGCACATGAATCAGAGCTCTTTAACACAGTGTTATCTTGTTTATATGGACTCTCTAGTCAAAAGTTATTTTAAAAGAAAATATTAGTTGTGTTATACCCACGGGATACTTATTTTGTTGTAATGATGTTCTTAAAAGCTTTATTGTTCAACGCAATACTCAGAACAATTGTTACTTCATGTTGACCTGTGAAAGTGATCAATTCCATGTCCTAGGACCATTTAGTCTTAACGCTCTTGTAAAAAGAGTCAGTGAAATTTATAGGCAAGATCACTGTATCAATGATGGAAAAACATTTGTCTTATTCTTTACTTTGCTCATCAGCATTGTCAAATGAAGAGAGAAAGAACATTGTAAGAAAATTTAAGTCTAGCCAGAGAAAAAGAGAGATCTACAATAAATGCGATGACCACTACTTGCAATTGGAGCCAACAAAGAAAAAGCAACGGTACAGCTTGATGGATAGAGCAAAGAAAGAAGAGCTTCTTGAAACTTGTGCTAAAAAATATAAAGAAATTGATGTGTCAAAAAAGGAAACAAATGCTTGAAAACCGAAGAAAAAAGTATAAAGAGATGGATGCATAAAAAAAGAAACAAATGCTGAACAGAAAGGCTGTAAAGTCTAGAAAAAGTTATGACAGCATGGACCGTGAAAAGAAAGAAAAATACTTAAATGCTTTTAGAAATCAATCAGCAATAGCTCAAAAAAATAGAAAAATATCAAAATTGCATGCTGATGTTTGCATTTCACAGTTTTGCCACAAAATAAAAGAAGGCCCTTATTATGTATGCACTGTCTGCAACAGAATGTTGTATAAGAAATCTGTATTAATATTTAGCAAGCAAATTTGTCAACTGCAACGTTCAAAACATCAGAAAAATTATCTTTTGACAATCAGGAATATATTTGTAAAACATACCACTCGAAAGTCATCAAAGCAAAACTTCCTTGCCAAGCAGTATACAACGACATGTTTGTAGATTATATACCAACAGAACTCTCGACTTTGGAAATCTTGAGCAGATTCTAATTACTCAAAGAATTGTTTTCGAGAAAATAGTAGTTATGCCAAAAGGCCAGCAAAGAAAGATAAAGGGAGCTATCTGTAATGTGCCAGTTGAATGCGACAAAACTTGTCAAACTCTACCACGTGCACCTAAAAGTTCAGGAATTATTTTGTTAAAACTTAAAAGCAAACTGCAGTTTAGAGGGCATGTGTACTATCAAGCTGCAGTAGCGGATCCAGGGGGAGGGTCCGGGGGATTCGGAACCCCCCCTATCAAACCTGACGCTTACATCTTTGACACTCAAATTCTTACATCCGCAGGATCATATATCACTGGCTGGTTTTTTAATTAATGAGTCCAAGTAAACGGTAAGCGGCCAAGAAATTATAACGTGCAACCGCGACTGGTGTGAGGGGGTGTGGGGGGTGTGGGGGAGAAGTAATTTGCCTCAAAAGAGTCCAGCAGTCCTTTCTGAACCAAAGTTTGGACCCCCCAATCAAAAATCCCTGGATCAGCCACTGAGCTTTGGACCCTGAAATAGTACTTAATGCTCTTAATTGGTTGAAAGCAAACAATGAATTATATAAAACAGTTACCATAGATATTGACAGAATAGACAGAAATCTTACAATTCTAGAAGCAACACCCATTCCTGAGTGCACTACAAGTACCAGTACAGATGTAGAACAGCCAATGAGTGAGCAAGATATAAGCACAGATGAGATTATAACTGAACAAATCAATGAACCAAAAAATGTGAAACCTGTTATCTATGAAACTTGCAAAAAGGTACAACAGGAAGAACAAGAGGAGGAAATAGATGTTCCATTAAACAACCATAGGGCGCTCTAACCAGTTTAGTTAACCAGGAGGCGGTTAAATATCACAAAGGTGACGAACGAAGTGAAAACTGAAAATATCTGATGTATATAAAACTATAGAAAAATAACTAATACGTTTAATTCGCAGAAACTACAATAATGTGACTGGAAGAATAATTTTTAAAATCAAGATTCTAAGAACTCCTGTCGTAATAAACTTTCGGTTTCGCCATACCTGTAGCCCGAAGCAAAGCTCTGTAAACTTTTGTGTATCCCCCTTGAATGTCTTCGTTGATGGACAGACGAGATTCGTGAGCATGTACAGCTGAAACGGCAGCATCCATCTCCAGGGTGGGAATCGTTAGATCGCTGAACTCAGATATTTCGGAAAGCGTGAAATAGTGTTGCTTCACAGATATCTCAATGCCAAGTGTAGCTCTCGTTGTCAACAAGAAGTCTTCGATGGGTCGAGTTTACAAAGACGGTCGCAGTTGAAGAGATGAAACTTACGAGGCGATGCCATGATATTTCTTTCATCTAGTAGAAGCTGTTGAAATCTGAAATCTCCTCATATCTAAACTGAATAGAAATGACATCAAGATCATGTCATTGACGCGTTGTGAAGCTTGCAAGGGCGATCTTTCTACATAAGGAAATCACATCATATACTTTCGATGGAACAAATTACGCCACCATAGTTTACAACGGTGACATAACATGTGTGAAGCTGTTGCGATATGCAAACATGATTTTCTGGCAACGATTTCTCGGAGAAAACCACGGGCTACAAATGCATGATGGGTACAGCTGAGTACCTTTCAGGAGAATTCGTGACGGAACGCATGTAACGCAACGCGGATAGAAAGAAAGGTTTTGCATTAAGTGGGCTAGGGTTAACTGGCCTGTTGATGTGTCTGCCTGACACATTTTAAGTAATCAAATTATAAGCTGGCACTCACATAAGAATCAGAAATTGTAAAGTTTGGAGTAAATTGGGCGAGATTTGAAGAATGCACAGATTATACCGCAGGGGGGAAAATGTCCTCAGTTATATGGCAAAACAGTCACCCAGTGCTTCCTGCTCCTTTTGTGCAATAATCACGTGGCAGGTAGTACTTCTATCTAACCGGGGTTAAAATTGAGCTGTAACTGTACATGCAAAAATAAGATTCTAAGAGACAACATAATCATTCGAAGAGAAGCTTAGCGCAAGGCACTAAAGAGTCTTGACCTAACCTTTTTCAGTCTCCGTTGTCTCTGTTCTCTGATACAACTTATTCTACAACAGCAAATTCACCTCTCTCACTTGTATTCTCGTTAACCACTCTGACTCGGAGTGGGCATGCGGGCCAACTGATCTTGGCAGATACAACATTCAATGTCAAAACAATAAGCCAAACACTTTCTCTAGAATCTCACACAATGAATAACAATGTACTCAGTGCTTCTAATCAAACAATCCATCTGTGACTGCAGCCCTGGTAAATTGAGTTGGCTCGCATCAAGTCGTTATTCTTTAAAAAACACGCAACGTGACAGTCACTTGACTTAGGGCTGGTCAGTTTCATCTCACATTTTACACTTTCTAAAATGTATCGCGGTATTGACCGACCTGAATAAATATGCCACAACAGAGAGCCTGAAGGAAGCATAAGCTTATATTTTAACATTGCTTAAAAACTCGATCCAAAGAAAAAAATATTACAGCACTGTGCGTGCGAGACAGTCTTCAATCGTTAAGCTTGCAAATCATCTTTCCCTTGATTTCAGGATCATACAATTCCTGTGAACAAAGGTGAACACATTGACACCATGTCTATGCGAAAGTATAAATCTCTCTATTTAAGCGATTGCTGACAGCCAAGGTTATTTCTTGGGGATGTAAACGTTGCCTCGGCTGTTACTCGTTTCAAGAAAGCAAGTTAGTCTTAAATTGCGACCTAAAACCCGCTCCATCTAATTGAGCAGAAAAATACATTTTCTCCTTTCCTTTTAAGGACTAATCATTGAAATATCAAAATATTAAATGATTAAAATACTAAAATATTAAAATACCTATTTGGACGACCGGCAGAAATGTAACTCTCTCTTAAAAAGTTTTGTTACTTTCTCACCAACACTCCCACTTTTTACTAAACATCTAAATTAACTGCGCCATCTGAAATTATGTACAGGTCACCATTATCGTTTTGTGTAAAACCGTGGATACTTTTTTGAGGTATATGCAAATTTCCAAACTTAAACTGTACATCAACGTTTTGAAAGGAAACTCTTCCTTTGTGGACACGAGTTTTTAATAAGAGTTTTTCGTCAGCAGAAAGATCTATATCCTCGTCTAGCGAAAATATCATAAAATCTCGATAAGTTTGACATTCGGGAGAGCTATCATTATACCTAATGATTCTTACTCCAACTTCAGGGGTATTGCGGCGCTTTTCAAACAACCTCTCTCGAATGTCATCTGGAAGATTAAACTCAGGGTCCCAGACTTGAAGGTCGCCTAATCGTTCTGATATCTTTCCATAACGACAGATACCTCTCAGCAAAACGACAGAAGGGGGCGTTCCTGGGGGTTGCGTCGCCAGTACAGGCTGTTGGGTACTTTGGGCACTCTCCCCATGAGGGCTTTTTTAATAATTTGCACTGACGTTTTGTAGATTTGTGGAAGATGAGTCAGCGTTAATATCCTGTTCTTGAGAGCCTGTGCGCATCACATGTGTGTTTGGCGTGTAAGCACCGTGTCCCTGGTTACTGAAAGAAGGTTTTATCATCGCTGAGTCTTTCCTGCTGCCCTGGGTACTACTGTATGAATCAGTCGACCGTTCTTTTGTCACTTTACCCACTGTCGGTAAACAGGAGGGTCTACCGTTATGTGAGTAACTCTTGTAACTCTGCGGTTGTTGCCTGCGGTTGAGGTTCTAAGGTTGACTGTTGATTTGTGGGTGGCGGCCGAAATTCAAACTCTTGTCCTTTCTTGTTTGGGTCAAAGTGATGCAGCAGAGTTTGCTCGTGAACTACTCGATGTTATTTGTTCCAAGAAAAAATAAAGCTCTGTCTGCCATCAAGATACTCTTCGCCGAACTGTGAGGAGACTTTTCTTGTCGCCAAACGTGAAATAACCTCTCGATTCTCTTCTTCATCGCCTTTGTAGTTGTCATCTCCCCCAATAACGATGATGACATCCCCTTCTGTAGATACAGCAGATGAAAATGTAAATAAGTGTATCATTATTATCTCTCTTCGTAATAGATCCCAGATATCTACCAAAGGGTAGATAAGAGTGGGCATAAAGTCAAGAGAACATTATGTTTTTCTGGAACAGTTAAGATAAGTTTAGATCCTTTCCATACCTAATTGATGTCAATTTCCTTATCGTAGAGTGATTGCTCTAATGGATTTTATGTGGTTTATACGTCTACTTTCCTAACAGTTCGAGTCGGTTTCATTTGCATGCACTAGCCGCCAGTAATGTGCAAAAGATATTTGCAGTATACCTATATTACCCAAATTGAACTAGTAGCATCCCCATGAAAATACAATAGATTAAAGTATTCCCGGGCCCTGTGGGTTTTTTTTTATAATCTTTCGAGGGGATCCGGGAGAGGGACTATGCTTTATGGGTTTCAGCTACTAAAATACCAAGATGAAAGATGATCCCTCTTGAGCTCAGAACAGTGTGAGGATCTTCCCATGTAAGTGAGTACTCGATCCCACTCTAAAGAGTCGATGAAGGTTCAGAGAGGTTGGGTAGCAAACTCCCTTCGAGTATTACACTGATGCAGCCGCATAAAAGGAATTAGTGACTATTTGTCAGTCTTCTGAGCAACCGTCGAACGCTATCAATCTAATGATCGGCTAATTTATCTACTTTCGCTTTCAACTTCGGTTTCGGATATAGGCCTTTGTTGTTGAAGATCTAGAACTCTTTTGCAGTAAATTTGTCGAAGTTACCACTGCTTTTCGAATACAGAACTTTTCTGGCCTAACAAAGCGTTATCAAGCATAATTAAATGAGTTAAACAGAGAAAAATTAGAGGTGAAAATACTTCCCCTTCTTACCCGTTGCTTGTAGTACAGCTCTGTATATCTCGGCGTAGCCAATTCCAGTGTTGTCCTCGTTGATCGATCGGTCGCGATTCGTGTGCATGAACCACGAAAAAGGCCATATCCATCCCTAGAGTTGGAATCCTGGCGACTATCTCAGACATTTAAGCGAGTCTGAATGAGTGCCTTTCTACACGTTCAACATGGATGCCGGCTGAATCGGTCAGGCGATTTCTTCTAGATCTTCATTTCGTCCAACAACTTCTCAACAGGCTCCATCTCGTATATATTGTCACAGTTGAACAAATGAACTCGCTTTCTTGTTTGTGACATATTCTTTTCACGCCTTTTTCTATCGCTTTGAACGAAGCCTTGTTTTATAACCCAGTGGAAGAGTTCGTATATTCAAATTCACCCATAGAGGAAGGTGATTACGCAATGTTTCTGAGGAAGCCCGCAGCTATTCTGATCGACATGAGTCACGCAAACCAAACAAACAATTGAAATCTGATGGGTCTTAAAAGAGGGTGCTAAAAAACTTATCTCTTGTAGAAATACAGTTATTCCCGAAAGGCAACAAAAACGGAAGTTATGACACAAAAATAATAAAAAAAACTTTCTTTTTTGGTTTATAAACATTTCGTTTCGTAGCTAAACGGTTGCATTGTTGTTCAGTGACGTGTCAGTGAGGTCAGCTTTACGATTTACGACCCGGCAAGTACTTGCTGAGGAATTCGAAACAACCACGATGCATAGACATGTCTGTATTTAAATAATTCTGTTAACAAGGCTAAATGCCATGACACCGTTGCGTGAGAAATATCATCTGATAAGGCTGATTGATTTCGATAAGCAGTTTGCTTTGCGCCTAAGGTTATTCTGTCTGCCGATAGAGAATCGCCATCTGTACGTTTATTTAATAAGTTCAAATTTAATTTAATTTACTAATTTACTAATTTAATTTACTCCATTTTCCCTGAATTAATTTTTGCAGTGGGGAAGGACTAGAAAGGAATTTAGGAACCATTCGTGCTTGTCTGGAGAATTTATTATGACTTCCAGATCATTCTGCCCGATATATTTTTTAGCGAATGCATACTCTGAAAGCCTCTCCTCTCAAACTCTGGCGTTAGCCTTTCGAGGTTTAATCCATGCGAGATTGACGACAGCCACGTATAGACCTTCGAAACACCAAAGCAGTTTTGACCCGCCATTTTCGCAGTTTTCTCACGTGTAAATCGAGTCCAACACGAACTGTTTGTGACGTTTGATTGACAAATCAGTTCTCCTCCCCCTTTTTTGTCACATTTCACAGCGATTTCACACGTAAATTTATTCAGTCACGAGTGATTAAATTTTTTCTGAAAAATTTTGGGGCAAAACCAGTGTCCAAAGCTTGAGACAGCAATGTACGAAAGCCGAGAAGGGACTTCAGACTTCAGAGCTCAGACTTCAGACATCAGACTTCAGACTTCAGACTTCAGACTTCAGACCTCAGACCTCAGACTTCAGACTACAGACCTCAGACCTCAGACCTCAGACTTCAGACTTCAGACTTCAGACTTCAGACTTCAGACCTCAGACTTCAGACTTCAGACGGATCAATTTACGTTTCTGGGCAATCCAACACGTTAATGAAATATAGAGGACGAATAAACAATCGTACACTGTGGCGGGCTTATCAAGGACGATTAAGTAATCCACCTCGATTAACACCAATCGAGCTCGAAATGCGACACAAACAATGATCGGATAAATTGACGTTTATCAGCCTTGACTAAAACTAATCGCGCTCGAAATAAACACACGGCCCATAATGGAATACGATTGATTCGTTCTGCGTACCACTAACGTATCTCAGCCGATCGACCCGTGTTCCCCATTCGAACTCGGTTTCTCAGCCGGAGCGCAAATTGGCGCCTCACCTATGAGGACCGAGAACCCTTGGGTACCCTGCATCACGGTCAAGTTTTAGTTTCGACACACCGCAAATAGAATTGATGTATTTTATCACCTTAAGGAGAATTCCTTAGTTTTTAGTTGACGCCACCCTAGTCTTTATATACTTAGACTGCTGAATAGGTGGACTGAAACGTTTAGGTTCATTAAAAGTGGCCTTTCTTGTGGCTAACTCAGACGTGGGAAAATCTCAGGTGGAGAAGGTAACGTTACTCATCCCATTCTTAAAATAGTGTTTACATTGGAATTACCTTGAAAGGTTTTCATGCTAATGTTTTTCGTGGAAGAAATTGTAACTTCAGAATGGCTGTTACGTGAGCTTCTTAGGTCTGACCCAATTACACGGTAATCATATAATCTCGCTGAAGTTCTCCATTTCATTCCTGATACCATAAACCCTTTCAGGAAACGATTTTAGGAGAGCTGCTTGTATCTGATTTAAGTAGACGGTAATCATAAAACGTCACTGAAGTTCTCAATTCTTGATACTTATGAACCGGCTTACTTTTAGAGTATTTCAAACCTCTATTATTGTAAACAATATTACCTCGGATGCATAGCCATTTTATTGTAGTCAGAAAGGGAGGTTTACTTTAAATAACGCTCATCTTGTGCAGCTCATAGACTCAATTTCATTGACAATGATAAACTCGTAGTTTATTCTGTGGGGTACTTTTAAACTTTCAATGAAACATGAAGATGATGCCTTAAACCGGAGAGAGACATTTTTTTAATGTGAATCCATGTTTTTAATAACTTTTTTAACTATAACAGGTTGAAACGCAGACATTACAGAATTCAGGTTTAATTACGATACGTTTCATATTAACTTCTATTATTCATGTTCTTTCTTTCTTTTTTGTCTTGTCTCTTTTCTGTTTCTGTTGTCCTTTCTTTTCCTTTTTTTTTTGGGTGGTCTCCATCCAATTCATTGCTTGTGAAATCTGAAAGTAAAGAAGATGTAGTTTCTTAAGCATGTCAAATGGGATGAAAAAATAATAACAAAAATTATTATCATTATTATTATACCAATGATTTTTAAAATTATTTAGCTCAAAATGCAGCCTTTACAAAAGTAGCTTTATGGTACATTATGGCAGGATTTTTTAATGTCAAGGGCTGGTTCATAGATTAGGCCTTCAGGAATTGCTCTGAATCACGGCAATTGGATTAGGCTGGCAATCCTTAAAAATTGACAGAAGAGAAGTTTCTCTACATACCTTCAACGGTTTTGGAGAGATCTTCTACCAATTCTGGCTTATTCCCTCTAAAGCTAACCTGCAAGAAATAAAGAAAGGAGACGGGAGGTATGCTACCCAGGCGACAGGTTGCCTGGGTTGCATACCTCCCTTTTTTTTGCCGACCAATGCCTTAGCCATGAATTTTCGAATTTATCTCATACTAGACTAATGAATTTTGGGAAAATTGTGCCAAATATCACTGGTGTTTTGTTAAGTTAAGTTTAGTTGCTTTAAGGGTTCATTCAATTAGTCTTGAATAGCAGCTTTACTCAAGAGTTTCTTTCTTAAGAATATATTTCCTTAACCCATGAGTCAGTATATGAGAAATGATTTACTTTCTTTTTTATTTCTTAAGCCCAAGAAATGTAGCAATGGTCTTGCTTTGTATGCTAAGATGTATGTGAATGTGTATGCTAAAATGTATGTTAATAATATGTATGCCAATATGTATGTCGATATGTGTGCTGAATTATTATGTGCCTAAGAACCTGGAGGCAAAGATCCTCGCTCACGAAGAGCATGGACACAGAGGACCTGGCTCAATTTGGAACCGACATGTGCTAAAATGTTATGTGCCTAAGAACCTGGAGGCAAAGATCCTCGCTCACGAAGAGCATGGACACAAAGGACCTGGCTCAATTAGGAACCGACATGTGCTAAAATGTTATGTGCATAAGAACCTGGAGGCAAAGATCCTCGCTCACGAAGAGCAGGGACACAGAGGACCTGGCTCAATTAGGAACCGACATGTGCTAAAATGTTATGTGCCTAAGAACCTCGTGATATCAAAACCATACCAAATCAGCACGTGTAACCTATGTCGCATTTTTAATTTTATGCGGAATAAGACGACAGTCAAAAGTCCTCTGACAATCACCTGAGCAAGTATTTAACAATTATTGGCTAGACAATCAATAACGGGTCCATCCTTACCTTTCCAATGCATGTAAACCTTCTGTTTTGGGCCCTGAGTAAACTTGGCCATTATTTCCACTCCATTTGGAATATAACGAAATACGACGCTCATCGCATGGCCCTTGTCATAAGACGTTATGAAGCGTAAGCTGATACAAGGAAAAAAAAGAAAGCAATCTTATTTCCGTACATGTTGAAGCCTCCGCGATGCAGGCAAGATCGCCATGTGGCATGTAAGCTTTTCCTCGAATCACGTTTTCCCGGCCGTCGATACTCGGTGTAGTGGGAAAGCCGTTATTCGATGAACGCTTAAGCAGTGCTTCATAGCCACCCACTATAAATTTCTTCTGGGAATGCGCAAAATAAAACTCACCGAGAAAGGTCCAGATCCACCAAGGATGGGAAATGGAACAAAAGTAGCTGCTGCATGTCGGTTGCAGTGTGGTTTTTTGTGAAGGCGATTTCCTTCACTCTCCCTGCTGCTCTCAAGCGGTTGAATTCGCTTCTGTTGGGCATAGCCTTGGTTCTTTTGTCAAGATGGACAAAAGTTCTTGAAAAAGCCCTGGAACCGTGCCGTTTTGGACAGAGCGGAGCAACATCGCTATCGCTGGAGTCACTCATGTTCCGCGTGGCCTTTGTAGAGAAAAAGAGAAAGAGAGCTTTTCTTTGAAAACTGTTAAGTAATAAGGTGATACATTACCTATTGTCTACTGTTTAAATCTGGTTCCCAGGAGAGCACATAGTTTCCGCCTTAATGACCTGTATTGTAGTCTGAGCTAACACATAGCCTAGTAGTAACCAATTTGAACGCAGCATTGATAGTAGACCACTAGTTGGAATTTGCTAACTATTACGATCCCCTGAAATTGCGATGTTTTTTTCCTTGCAGATCAAATCAATTCCCACCCAGTCTTTTTCGTCGGGAAATATGAGTCGTTCGAGTTTAATCATTATCATCATCATCATCTTTAATTAAACACAGAGTCTCGTTCATACAAATGCTCTTCCAGAGAGCCGTGCGAAACTAATGTAAGTACTAATATAAATAGCATTAACGTGTAAATATAAATAACATTAACTAAGAATAATTTTAAAACAATGGTTCTGAAGTTATAAATCGGAAAGAAATAACTTCAGGCTTGTCTGTCCCTTAACAGTATTTGATAAACTATTCCAGAGAACCGCCCCTCTATAGTGGAAACTGTTTTTTCCAGGTTCAGTAAACGGTATTGGCAAAAACAAATTATGTATAGAATTCCTCAGGTTTAAGGGGTGTATAGCGTTTGTACTAATAAAAATTTGAGTCAAATGATCGGGTAAAAGTTGATTTTTTAATTTATACATTATTGTCGCTAACTGCTTTTCCCTTCGTGCTTCAAGATTGTCCCACCCAAGCTCATCCAGAATATCAATTGATCGCCTGTCATATCCATAGGAAGTAACCACCCTGGCAGCTCTGTTTTGTAGGGTCTGGAGTCTATTCTGAATCTCCTCCCCACAACTCTCCCAAAATATATTACAGTAATCGAAATACGGTAGCACAATGGATTTGAACAACATATTTAATATAATTATAGTAAGGTATGATATGCCCTATACGTCGCAGAACTCCAATCCCTCCAGAGGCTTTCTTAGCAATTGTGTCTACATGATATCTCCAAGTTAAAGATTTATCTATTTCAACGCCAAGATATTTACACGTCTTATCCCTTGTAAGGGGTTTTTGATCGACATAAATACTAAACTGGTGCTCGAGGTGTTTTTTCTTAAATTGACACGCTACAATCATATATTTTGTCTTTATCACATTTAGGCTAAGTTTATTTGCTGCATGTTCGCCATGATTGTATTTCATGTAGATCACGATTCATTTGTTGTTCTCATCAGAATGTGCAGTAGTTAAGCTAGTATCATCTGCATACGTCCGCATTTTAGAATAGAGATTACACGATGGAAGATCATTTATATAAACCACTTCAACAATGCGGTAGTAAGCAGAATAATAAAAAACCTCAAGGCAGAGGTTAGAGAAGATGAGTACTGCATCCTGTATCCTGAAGAGTATGCTCTGCCTGAAAAGGACGAAAGCGACTCCCACAGCAGCACAATCGACGAGGAAGAACTTGAAGAAGATTAGCAGGAAGAATCAATGTTCAATTCTAACAGTAACTTTATTTCTTCAAGATAGTTTACAGGCCTTTGCAGATTGCAGGTAGCTTTGGCTATTCTGGTCGAGCAACTGCTATTTTAACTGTATTGTATTTAAGAACCTTTAATGAAGGGAAAAATGAGAAAAAAAGATTAAAACATCCAACAATAAAGAGATGAAAATGAAGTAAATATAAAGATAGAAACCTTACTTTTTTTCATTCAGTTCCTTAGATTGTAGTCTGCAGCCGCGAAAACGTTGTTAAAAGCAGAAGGAACTTCTTTAATAGATTTTAAAACTTTCGCATTTATTTCTGTAGGGATGCACTTTTTAAGAATAGTAAAACTTATCCAAACCTTAAAGCGTTACTAAAATTTTTTACGTTACCCCCCTTTTTTGCTTAATTTTTTTAGATGGTCCACCCTTTAGGGCCGGTTTTTTTGGGTGACCTTCCCTCCAATCCCACTAGTCCCCCCCCTACCTTGTAAAAAATGAACGTTCCCTTAAGTACGGTAATTTGACAACCCTGTCATGGCAAATGGCTCATCAACGACTTAAATGCCAGCTGGTATAGTCAAACGACTGTTGATACACTGAGTCTTTCTCGAAATTTGGGTCTGTATAAATTTAAGTTCATACTGTAAACAGTAACAACTGGAGTAATAAGCTCAGGTTTGATTTAGCCTAAAACTGTAGCACCTCTGCTTTGAAGTCTTTTGATGAATTTCTTTCTCCAGGATGTCCTATCCCACACATCTACCTCATTAGAACTACTGACTTCCCTCCATATTTGCACAGCCTTCCCCTTGGCCGATTTCCTTCAACCTCTATTTTCCAGGGGGATCTTGAAGGGTATCTTATATGGCATCATTAACAACACAGAAAGCTGTTGTATCGGCTTCTAGCGTGTAATTTCTATTGACAACTTGCGTTAAAGTGAACAGAACAACGTCGAGTGAACCATGAAAATAAACAACTTTGTCCTATCTTTATCAATATATATAAATATTTCTTGTTTTGTTTTTTGGATTTCTTTTATATGAGACACTACTTTACAAAACGTTCGAAGAAGATGATGTTTTGAAGCTGACGCCACTGAGACCGGGAGTGTTAAAAATGCTTTACATTTTGAAGTAAAACTTGACATACTGGATACCAGAATAGTCTCTTCTACCAAACTGGGGCACTCTAGGATTGAAGACAACTGGCAGTTAGTGTCTCCCAAACGCCCCCACCCCCCCCAAAAAATTACTTCCTCCTCTACTTTCTTTAGAACTCTGAATTTCCATTCACACTCAAATGTAACCCCGCCAGCAAAGGTCTCTCTCGTCAACTTTCAGTGGCATTGCCCGCGATTAATTATCTTCAATTACAATTCAAGAATCCATTTATCATCATCATCACATAATCGCGAACTCACGCGATTACCACGTTGCTGTTTTTTATATATTCTGACTTTTATAATCTGTAGTAACCACTTGAAATAGTGCGAATAAAGAGTTTCCTTTCCTTCCTTTCCTTTCCCAGCCTTATTGACAGGATAAGCACATACAACAAAACCGAAAAACAAAACAAGAAATGTTTATATATACTGATAAAGAAAGGACAAAGTGCTTTACATTCATGGTTCACTCGAAGTTCTTCTGCTCACGTTTACGCAAGTTGTACAAAGAAATTACACGCTAAAGCCTTGGTCAACAACGAGGAAAAAGGAAAGATCTTTGAGGCGCTTAAAACACAAGAACCTCTTCATGTATTTCCGTTCTTTTAACATGACATTCCCTATCATTTTATGCATCGGAAAAGACTAATCTATGTAATTAAAGATAGCAACGAATATCTGCAACTGGAAACGAGACGATATATGTTAGTACAAACCATTAACATAGTTGCACTGATATCAGGGTATTGGACGAATTTAGAGTTGTGAACTATTTCACCCATTTTGAGCAGAGGAAGTTTCACAGCGTGCAAGAGAAAAGGAGTTTTACTCTTGATGCTGTTAACCTGCAAGTGCGTACACCATTAACCACTCGGGAGTTTTCGGGGAAATGTATGTCCCTAAGTCGCCGTCGGAAAACTTGATATTAAGGCCTCTAATGGGTGGGGTGAAAAACCGCTTTCCCAAGAAAACCTGCGACAGAACCTCGGTGGTAGAAGTAAATAGAAGGAAGTATGTAAATATACTGACTTAGTAATACTAGATTTCACATGGCAACGAAAGATCGAAGAATTTGAAGATAAATGCAACATTGAATGAAAGCGGTGGTCATAGCTATTTGAAAAAACTAAAAAGATTATCGGCAAGGTGGTCAAAGATAAACGATAAAAGGAAGGGGTACTTCAATGTACACAAATCGTTTGTTCCGAAACAAAATATAACCCGAAACTAATTTTGGTTCGAACTTACTGGGGAAAAAAGAGCTGCTAGTGTTTTCGCGGTGGTGGGTCTCCCATATTTGGTAGGGGATGCTAGTCGGAAATTTTCGAAAATATCTCTAGAACATGGTGGAGCCTTACGAAGGTGGGCGTTTCAACACATGACTTCTAACCATAGCGGATACCGGAAAAAAGGCCTGTACAGCCTCCGAAAGGATTCCGAACCCTAAATGATCCCCAACCCTGAAATGATCCCCAAATCGACCCGGAAATGATCCCCATTTTTCTTCTTGTCGACCCCGAAATGAATTAGAGAATGTTGATTAAACATGGGAATGTGGATTGCTCGAAAATGAGGGAAAGTAAAAGCATTTTTTCGTATGTAATAAACTGATTTATGGCGCCGATATTAACAACTAAAAGAGGATAAATTAAACTAAGAATAGGGAAAATTTTGCAAAAGATGCGCTGAAGCTAATTAATGTTTTTATGAAAGGCGGAATGAAACTGAAAGTTACTTATCGATCGTAAGAGTCATTCCTGATGTGGGGTCTTTGCTGTCACATGAAGAAAAGTGTCACAGTGCAGTAAACATGTGTCCATTGGAATGTCTGCACAAATACATACGATATACTCTATACCCCGACGCAAAAGGGAACATAAATTAAGTGTATTAAATAAGTTACATGCACATTATTGCATTGTAGTAAGAATGCATAATTTTTACAGTTGTTACAAATGTATTAGTTTCTCGTTAAATAAACCTAATTTACACTGCATTGTATACCGAAGTGCTGAAAATCAATAAGCTATAAATTATTAACCTGGAAAATTGAATTCGATCCCGATAACTGGAAACTCCGCTAACTCAAGCAGTTTTTCGTTACCCTTAAGACTTCGAGTTAACTGTAGTGTACTGTAGTTTCCCTTTGTTTGATACTTCGTAAGAATAAAAATAAATGAAAGGATTGTAGCATTACCACAAAGAACAAAAAAGCAATCAACAGTCCTATGTTTAATCAACATTCCCTAATTCCTTGGGGGTCATTTCGGGGTTGACAAAAAGAAAAATGGGGGTCGTTTCGGGGTTGGGATCATTTCAGGGTCGATTTGGGGATCATTTCAGGGTTAGGGATCATTTCAGGGTCGGGATCATTTTGGGGGCTGTACAGGCCAAATTAAAATTGTATTTTTAAAACTGTATTTAACCCTCCCCCCTCCTAATTTATGTACCATACCCATGAATCACTAAAATTCACGAAACACCCCAAAACGGCGATTTGTGGAACAAGCGTGAGTCTCCTGCTTTTCTTGAAACGCCATCGTGATAGCAAAAAGTGGAAAAAGAGTAAATTTGTCCAGAGTGAGTACATAATATTTAGGCATAGGGTGGAGAAGCTAACTATGAGATTTGCAATGAAATACTGTAGAAAATGCAAAACCCGCGTCCGGAGAGTGATATAATTTCACCAGTTTACCAAAGAACTTACCTCTATGAACAATTTGATGGAATTGAAAAGAACTCTAACCGCGTATCGGCAAGAAAAATAAAGATATTATTGTTAATATCATTATCAACCCGATCTCTAATAACGAAAGGCAACAGGGGATACCATGTCAAAAGCTAAATAGCTGGTTGAGGGAAGATTATGCCGCAAACCTTTGGTCAACGTTCAAACCAAATTTTTGTCTCAGCAGATAAGAACAATAAAGCAACTCAAGCATAAGTGCTAATAGAACACGGTGGCTACAGCAACAACGTAGATAAAAGAGAAAATAAGCGCGAAATGGACCTCAGACTGACACCTGATTGGTTCGATGACAGGACATGCTGGGAAACGCTGATTTTCACTTGATGAAATCCACGCGCACGCAATGGGGAGCAAATTCGAAAAAAAATAAAACGACCTTAGGGTATTGTGATGTGCTCCCTAACCTAATGTAAACTGAACAGGACTAAATGATATCTCACGGCCTTTTCGTATTTTATGGAATAAACAAACGAAATATTCAGTACGAATTGGGTTATCTGCGCCATAATTGGAATGCGCTAAAGCAGGTGTTTCATTAAATACACCACCGAAAGGAGAAGGTGATTTTGAAAAGACATTAATGAGCAGTAGCTCCAGAAACGTTGCCCAGTGTAGGTTGCAAGAAACGTGGCCCAGTGTAACACCATTGAGGTAACTTGTTTGCGAGATAAGTTGTAAGAGTGAGAAATTGCCTGGTGTAACAGCGCCTTAATGCAGAAGCGCAATAAATTCCGGCGTAATTAATGAGCCATCAAGGGCGTTATTGAGGGTGAAGTGTTACCTTAAGTAGTCGGAGATAACTTTAGTGCATGCGAATAGAATGAAGAGAGATCTGGGAAAAAGATCGGTTACTATTGCTGGAAATCCCTTTATTTGTGATGTTTTTACCCAAACACCACCATACGGCTTGTAAGGCTCCTCAGGATAAATTAAAGGTCCCACAAAAACAAACGATTTGTAGTCGATTCTTTAGTAATTTATAAGGGAGCAACGGTGAAGGTCCAACGTTTCAAAGTTTTACAATTTTGCAGAGAAATATAGAAATTCTTTGAAACGTTGACTCTATTGTGTTAGGAATAGGCCAATCGTACACCCGGTGTGCCTAAACTGCCTTTGGTTCCTATCTTTTCTCCCGCCAAAGAAACATACATCAAATCGCCCATTTTGTTTTTATTTTTATCAGCGCCAGGAGTGTTATCTTTGATTAGCGTTAATCCGGCCTTAAGCAACAGGATCTAATCGTGGATAAAATGGTAATCGCCGATGTACAACTGTAATCCCTTAAACGAAAAGTCGTAAACATAAAAGAAAAGAATTAAAAGACTAAAAAACAGGAGTATCTGTTTGAAACTGCAATGGTAGAATGGCCAGAAAATTCTCCATGACCGTTTCGAAACTGCTGCCTCTCCACTGTCGCCACATCTGCCCATCGAGGTATGATTGCAGATCGTCTCTACGAACACCTTTCCTTCTGTTGCGTCCCAGTTTAAGCTGAGCCCACGCAGATTCCGCCTCCTGGGTGTGCACACTTGTTCGTGGATCAACGAAATTGTACGCATGAACAACAACATGATGTGCAGCCACGTTAGGTAGGGTAGCCAATCGATTGTAAGCTGCCCAGTCGTCGGTATGCATTTCAGTGCCCGGTAGAAGGCAACCCTGTATAATGGGTAAGAGAGTGGCCGCATCCCTTCTTGCAACCACTTGAAAATACCCTCTGGAAGGACTTTGATCAACGGATACTATCCCAAACACCCAAGCATCACGAGCAGCCCTTCTTCCTCTGTTGTACTGCAAATGAGATTATTTCGAAATGGTTAACAAACCACCCCTATAGATTTCCGTTTAGAAAATAAGATATGTGTGATGTTGATTATCAGGTTCATTTCAGGTTACCTTCGCCCTGTGAGTAAATTTGCTTTCGTCGCACTTAGCCACGCATCCGGGTCCTCCAAATGGAACAACTGGTCTGTTTAGCAGATCAACAGAACAAACATCTTGCAGGCGTCTGACTATCTTCGATACTAAGCTGGCGTTATGCCTAGTGCCCGGACAATTCTTTGCTGAGGGTCATCTTGTGTAAAATAAAAGATGGCCAAGAGGAGAGTAGCTATCGGCACTTTGGAAAACTCAGCAAAGAAGCTGTTCGTCCTTAGGCTATTTTTTTTAGAACACCCCCCGCATCGCCTGTGAGATAAAAAAGGCACATAAGTACGAGTGAGATGTTGAATTACTTGGTTCACAAGGTATACGTAGGCGGTGCTAAGAATCGTTGCGCACAGCAAATGGTTCACCCCCACGGTGACCCGCGTGTAGCCATTTGTAGCATTGCCACTCCCGCTTGATTGTCGGCTATCGTCAATAACAACAAGCTGATAAGATGTAATTGCTAACGTAAAATAAAACGAGTCCTAACTAGGCAGAAACTTAGTAAGAAAGCGGATAATGAAGGAGATTTCGACCGCCTGTAATAAATTATGAGGAAACAAAAAAATGATAGACATTCGCGAACTGGGTCTGTTGAATTACCTGAGAGGAATTGTATTGTTCAGCAAAAGGGGAGTAAATGAAATCGTATTTCTTTGATAATCAGTCCGCAGTAACTAATCCTGGTATGATTGACCTACCACTGGAATGCATCAACGTGGTTGTCGTTTCTTCTAATTAACTCCATGCCTTGATTGCAACGAGCGCATTGAAGTGGACCTGGAAGCAAACGGCGTCTTTGAAGCCACTGGATGAGAACAGATCGCGCTCCTTGTCCCAGTGCGATCAGCTCGTTTAAAAGCATGATGGCAACGGAATGGTTCTCATAGAAAAATTGTGTAACGAAAATATTTTTGGTAGAAACTGATAGCACAAGCAATCAACGAAGAAAGATCAACGCAACACCTAACACCGTTCAATGTGAGAACATATTCATAAAATCATCGGTAATTAATTTCATGCATTTCCGGAATTGTATTGTTGAGCGACTGTCAACGAGACAAAAGGATATTTTTATCTGGGTAATGAAAGAGCTGGGTTTCTTTCTGGCCACGTTTTTACTTAGGTTAACAGTTCCCACGAAACCGGAGAGAGAAGAATTGGATAATTGTAGAAATATAAATAATGACTCAGACAAGACCAGAGGCAGCGTTTAACTGTCGCTTTACAGTCTCGGTAGAACAGCAATTAGTCTGTTCGATTTGGTGAGTATGATAAGAAACAAATGGCAGGTATTAGTTGGAATAGAGTAGCTGCAATGACAATCAATTCCAAGGGTGGATTCTCCTACTGTTTCAGTTACAACACTATGCTAAAGCCTGTCAGTTTAACTTGTGGCCACTCTGGATGCCGCGAATGTATAACAGAATTGGTAAAGAGAGCGAAAGTGCCCAAATGCCCCATGTGTAGAAAAGGCTTTCAAGCAGCATCAATAGGTGTAAACATCGCACTCGACCACGTAACCAGTTCCTTGGCGGTGGAGTGCCTTAGTGCTGGCTGTGGTTGGAAGGGAGGTTATGGAAATGCTGCGGAGCATTTTGCCAACTGCGCGAAACTACCCATACCATGTCATAATATTGGGTGCCAAATAAAGATACCACGCCAGGAAATGCCTTCCCATGCTCTATTATGCACGAAGAGGAAGGTTTCATGTCCTCAATGCAAAAAATATGCGAGTTGGGAAGTGTATGAAGAGCACCGTGCTGGTAGATGTGACAATGCCGTCATACCTTGTCCACTGAATTGCGGGAGAGTATTTCCAAGGTATGTTCATGGCTTAGTCAGATATTTCATTTTGGCCTTCACTTTATGCACGAGGCCATTATTTTGTTACCACAGATGCATGCGGGCACGTAGAGAATCAAAATTCACGCCTCATGCCGGAATCGACTCTGTTAAGTGGCAGAAGAAAGGGATACATGGAAAAAAAAGGGTTCGGATTCATTGGTGTGTGTTATGTTGTGCCCTCAAATCAAATAGTGATCGTTTTATTGTTAATAAACTTCAGCAACGGATAAAATTGACAGTTGAGGTGAGATTTTTTTACCTATTTTTCGCACCATTCGGTAGTTATAAAAGAAACAAATGCAAATACAAAACACCTAAAATAAATTTTTTCTCTTCATTTCAGAACTAAGATAACCCTTCATTTAAGCGATTGCCAGGAAAAAGCCACACAGTGCAAGGTCCT
This sequence comes from Stylophora pistillata, assembly GCF_964205215.1. NCBI lineage: Eukaryota > Metazoa > Cnidaria > Anthozoa > Scleractinia > Pocilloporidae > Stylophora > Stylophora pistillata. The sequence goes on from NC_142525.1 coordinate 34,415,407, forward strand.
AGGTTGCAACAGAATCGTTAAGAAAAAGGATATGACCGGCCATTTGATGGAAGCAGCGAAATCTCACCATGTCCATGAATCAAGTGAGATAAGACGATTGCGAAGAATCATACACAACAAGGCAAGGAGATTGAATTGAGGTTTCTTGGGTTAATAATGGGCAACCAGAAAATAAAACAAAAATAATCAGAAGAGCTTCTATCTAGTGCTATTTCAAAATTATTTGATAACACGACTTCCGCAGTTTGTAACGCTACCATTAATTTTTAGGAGAGCCAAGCAGAAAACGTGATAGTTGAGGTGGAGAGGGTTGCCTCCTTTCGGTGGAAATTAACAAACTTCCCGGAAAGCGTATGGCAGCGAGGAAAGGAAACAAAAAAAGAGCCCATTACAAGTGAAGCCTTTAGATGCGAAGGACACAAGTGGAGGGGAATCTTGACCTATCCTGGCAGTTTGTTTCTTCAGCTACTGTCAGTTTCCCATCCATTTTCTGCAGAAATTAGGTGAGAAAAGTATAATATTGGCTATGAAACGGTTGTAAATACTGAAAGAGAAACGAAGGGACAAGGCAATTTATTAGCGAAAACGCACAAAAGAAAATTGGATAAGGAGATTCTTTAGTGGAATGTAAAAATTTGAGTCGCCTCACTTGAAATTCGCATAAGTAATTATTCACATTGTTGTTTTTGTAGGATTGTAATGATGCCTGGAACAGAAAAAGAGAAGGTGTTCACTTCAGAGACTATAACATTGAAGGAAGGAGAGATGTGGGGTAGAGATGTGGATATAAATAGTTTTATATATGTGAACGATCCTTCGCAGTAAAGCACTATTTGAGCAATAGTGAAAATCAGACCTGAAAAAAATTTCAGGCCTGTACGGGATTCGAACCACTGACCTCTGCGATACTAGTGCAGCGCTCTACCAATTGAGCTAACAAGCCAACTGGGAGCAGGCCGTTAAGTTGGTTCGTAATAAACCCGTGGAAGTGGTAAATGAGATACAATGAATATATGAAGTTCATATATTTTGAACTGCGGTATTAGATGCGTATGATGCACGATCCTCGCAGTAGAGAGCGCTATTTATGCAATAGCGAAAATCAAACCTGAAAAAAATCAGGCCTGTACGGGACTCGAACCACTGACCTCTGCGATACTAGTGCAGCGCTCTACCAATTGAGCTAACAAGCCAACTGGGAGCAGGCCGTTAAGTTGGTTCGTAATAAACCCGTGGAAGTGGTAAATGAGATACAATGAATATATGAAGTTCATATATTTTGAACTGCGGTATTAGATGCGTATGATGCACGATCCTCGCAGTAGAGAGCGCTATTTATGCAATAGCGAAAATCAAACCTGAAAAAAATCAGGCCTGTACGGGACTCGAACCACTGACCTCTGCGATACTAGTGCAGCGCTCTACCAATTGAGCTAACAAGCCAACTGGGAGCAGGCCATCAAATTAATTCGACATAAACCCGTAGATGATAAATCAAACAACAACAAACATATGAAACATATGTATGAACTGCGGTTATGAGACGTATATGTGAACGATCCTTCGCAGTAAAGCACTATTTGAGCAATAGTGAAAATCAGACCTGAAAAAAAATTTCAAAATATGTCGAATTAATTTGATGGCCTGCTCCCAGTTGGCTTGTTAGCTCAATTGGTAGAGCGCTGCACTAGTATCGCAGAGGTCAGTGGTTCGAATCCCGTACAGGCCTGAAATTTTTTTCAGGTCTGATTTTCACTATTGCTCAAATAGTGCTTTACTGCGAAGGATCGTTCACATATACGTCTCATAACCGCAGTTCATACATATGTTTCATATGTTTGTTGTTGTTTGATAAATAGTTTTGTAGATGAAAACGGACGGCTGGAAATAAAATTTGTCATTTATTATTTGAGTATTTAACGTTAAATGTTTTTGACATCACAACGTATAGATGTTGTGTACATAGCCAACCATTTCCAGTCAGTTTTAATTTTTGTATGATGTTTAATTTCGAAAAGCGGTCACCACAAGAGTAATTTGAAGGCAAATTTGTAGTAAAGTCATGATGTTTTTTCAAAGTAGGCCACCTAAAGTGCTACTATGACGAGATTAGTATCGCTCGAATCTAAGCCATTCTGATGTATTATAAGTGCACTGGATTAGAAGAAAAATTTCGTTTACATTATCCAAATATACCTCTTTCCGTTCAAGAGATATTCAGATTGTCAAGTTATGCATAATTAGGAAATCGTGACGTCATCTCAACGAAATTTAGTGGTTAAATACCAATAAAAGATATCTCAGCTAATTTGAATAAAACAATAATTTTTCGAAAAAACTAAGACAGATATCCGAAAGCAAAAGACATGTTTCTTAATCTTCCATTGAATACTCTCTGATACAAACAACATTAGAATATCTCAAATTTTGATCATAGAAGCGCTTTAAATGTCCCCAAAGGGAGATGGAATTAGAGTTAGTTGTGGTGGAGTAGGTTAGCTGGGTGACAAAAAATATTCTCGAGCAGTTACAGAATGCCTTGCAACATCAGATGACTTGTATGGGTGGCATTCATATTCAATGAATACCAGAGTAAGATTTTCACTTTTGGTGGGATATTATAAAGAACTTTATTTGGAAATTGTTGAAAGTATTATAGTAAATAGGCCTTATTTTGACTAAACTGCAAAATACATAGTTGCCCGGGTGTAACAATTAACTACTCTTGAAGATTTTCCTGGATCTGTTAATATCAGTAAAAGTTTTGTTTGATGCTCTGGGAGAGAGAATGAGTCGCATGTTTTCTAAACAAGTTGTTCATTATATTCCTAAGAAAGATGGCTTTAATAATACTGTTTATAATAATAATAAAGGTTTGAAATATCTCAAGAAGACAAGGCATTGCAAAATTTCTTAAAGCATATTATGGTTGCTCTATATTCAATTAGGAGACAATTGCAGAAGTAAATAATTCTTCCATAAAAAAAGCTTGATCTTGTATAAAAAAAATCCAAGCGAAGCTGTAGAAACTACCGATTTTAAGTATGGCCTGCGTTATCTTATGTCGCCGGAAGGACTGCTAGATTTTAACATGCTTGATATTAGTTTTGCGGACTTAAGGGGAAGAGACGTTCAACGACCCGTAAAAAAACCCGTTTTCATTTGGATATTGTGAGACCAAATTGAGAGGAGCCAAACAAAAACTGTCGCCAATCCGTGCATGCCAGAAAACGAGCTCGAATGAGGACTATGGGTAGAATATGAGTTCGATCAAAACAGATCGAGCTCGATTACTTATCCGCCTTCGGATCATCAAACTGTACAGATCAATCCTACCCTGCCGTGTTTCATTTCCAGCTCCATTACTGAGCTTTAATGTTTTAATCATTCAATTGATCCGATAATTCCATTTCGAGCTCGATTGGTGTTAATCGAGGTGGATTACTTGATCGTCCTTGTTAAAACTGCCACAGTGTACGATTAGTTATTCATACTCTATACCTCATTAACGTGTTGGATTGCCCAGAAACGTAAATTGATCCGAGGATCGTGCATCATACGCATCTAATACCGCAGTTCAAAATATATGAACTTCATATATTCATTGTATCTCATTTACCACTTCCACGGGTTTATTACGAACCAACTTAACGGCCTGCTCCCAGTTGGCTTGTTAGCTCAATTGGTAGAGCGCTGCACTAGTATCGCAGAGGTCAGTGGTTCGAGTCCCGTACAGGCCTGATTTTTTTCAGGTTTGATTTTCGCTATTGCATAAATAGCGCTCTCTACTGCGAGGATCGTGCATCATACGCATCTAATACCGCAGTTCAAAATATATGAACTTCATATATTCATTGTATCTCATTTACCACTTCCACGGGTTTATTACGAACCAACTTAACGGCCTGCTCCCAGTTGGCTTGTTAGCTCAATTGGTAGAGCGCTGCACTAGTATCGCAGAGGTCAGTGGTTCGAGTCCCGTACAGGCCTGATTTTTTTCAGGTTTGATTTTCGCTATTGCATAAATAGCGCTCTCTACTGCGAGGATCGTGCATCATACGCATCTAATACCGCAGTTCAAAATATATGAACTTCATATATTCATTGTATCTCATTTACCACTTCCACGGGTTTATTACGAACCAACTTAACGGCCTGCTCCCAGTTGGCTTGTTAGCTCAATTGGTAGAGCGCTGCACTAGTATCGCAGAGGTCAGTGGTTCGAGTCCCGTACAGGCCTGATTTTTTTCAGGTTTGATTTTCGCTATTGCATAAATAGCGCTATCTACTGCGAGGATCGTGCATCATACGCATCTAATACCGCAGTTCAAAATATATGAACTTCATATATTCATTGTATCTCATTTACCACTTCCACGGGTTTATTACGAACCAACTTAACGGCCTGCTCCCAGTTGGCTTGTTAGCTCAATTGGTAGAGCGCTGCACTAGTATCGCAGAGGTCAGTGGTTCGAGTCCCGTACAGGCCTGATTTTTTTCAGGTCTGATTTTCGCTATTGCGTAAATAGCGCTATCTACTGCGAGGATCGTGCATCATACGTATCTAATACCGCAGTTCAAAATATATGAACTTCATATATTCATTGTATCTCATGAACTTAAAATGTCACATCCATGTTAAACGTGTGTCCAGTTGTTTATTGCGATGGTAAAATGTTACATCTAGGGGTCTGCGCGCAGATGTTGATATCGATCGTCGATCGTCGATCGTGAAGGTCAGAACCGTACTTGACATCCAGGGGTTTTATATTTGTACCTCTATATTGTCGCTATGTAACGATGATGATTTACATAAGGGGGTTTTGAATAAAATGTCATGGTAGTTTTATGTAAGGGTCTCTTCCCAGCTATTGATAATGATTCAAATACTTTGTATATAAAAACTCCATGAAAACCATTTTACTCCAACTGAAGCATGTTTCAGTACGCCGTACGTACTTATTATGGTTTGTCTACATTTAAATTCTCTGCAACAAAAATCTGGGAATCTGTCCCACCTGAATTGAAACGTTTTCCATACATGCTCTTCAAAAAGCAGTATAAAAGATTCATATTGAGTACCCAAATCTGACCATACGTATTAGTTAGTTATATAAGATAATGCTTGGCAATATTGATGTAGTTTTCTCTTAATTCCAACTTGTACTTACGTGTGTTCTTCTTCCCATTACATTCTTTAATATAACTTTTGATTTTAATTATACCTAACATGGGGCCAACCCCAACTCATATGTGTGCATGACAGTGACCAACTCGAAAGCTCATTGGCTACTTTGGTCACTGCACACAATTAAATATTCTTTCTTTTAGTAGATTTCTGTTTGTATCTTTTCTGTATCATTGTAAATCATGTTATGTTAAGTTCTTTTATGCTGTAAATAGTGAGAAATAATAAAATTGAAACTTGAACTTTTCATTTCTGCGTTTGTAAAATGATAATCTCAACTGTAAATATCATGTTTTCTGTTGCAAGAATTCCACTTCCTACTTGACTTTATTTGCCGGCGAGCAACCACAGCGTGTCGCTGTTCATCGAAGCAACGTCAGAAAGGATGTCATTGAAACAGTTAGCAACCCAAACATTTAGTTTAGCTGCAGTCTTGATGTCGTTGTTATAGATGCAAGGGGTGGACCAGAGGCGGGACGGAGCAGAGGAGTTCTGCTTGATGTCTTGACGCGTTTCTGGCAAGAATTTTTTACAGCTCTGACGATTGGAGGTAATGAGAAAATACCATACATAAGGCATGATCTCCAAAAGGCTGAATGGCAGGCCATCGAACGAGCCCTTGTTTATGGGTACCAAAAGATGAAGTATTTTCCTCTTCAAGTTTCACATTTATTTGTTGCATCAAGCTTGTTTGGGGAGGAAAGTATAACTCCCGACTTTCTGTTGAAGTCATTTCGGGAGTATATCGCGGAAGAGGATAGGGAGGTACTGGATATGTGTCTAAGAGATGACTTTGACCTCCAAGATGACGATGGTAATGATAATGATGATGTGCTGAAATTTCTTTCCCCTTTCAAGTGTTTTCGAATCCCCAATAAAGACAGCATCATATCCATCATCAGCGAGCTTGCCCATCAAGAGCTCATCCAGAAACCGAGGTATGTGTTAAATTGCTGGGCTCCCATACTGGATGTTCCACGATGTGATCACAGCTTCCAAACACTCGAGGGACTTGATCAACTGTACAAAAGTAAACGACCAATAGCGAAGAAGACAGTTAAACTGTTGCAAGGAGAGCAAGCAACCGATGCTGAACGTCAGAGTCTCGACTATTTGAAGAAATTTGTCAAGTCCTTGGAAGGGAAGGCGCTTTCTATGTTTCTACGCTTTTGCACAGGGAGGGATGTGATCACCTGTGACTCGATAAGAATTTGCTTCTCCTCGCTGGAAGGGCTTCAGAGACGCCCTGTGGCCCGTACGTGTGTTCCCATTCGGGAGCTTCCCCTCGTCTTACGAGCAACTATCGACCAATTTCTGTATTACCCGTTCTTTCTAAGATCCGTGAACGACACGTTGCAACATCTCACCGCAAACACCTGCACAGCTATGATTTGCTATACAACCTCCAGTCAGCTTTTCGTCCTAATCACTCCACGGAAACGGCACTGATTAAATTAACTGATGAACTGCTCTTTAATATGGATAATAATATGGTAACCGGCTTAGCTTTTGTCGATTTTAGAAAGGCTTTCGACGTGATAAATCACGAGCTTTTACTTAAGAAGCTATCTATTTATGGATCAAACGATATATCATTAAAGTGGTTTGGGTCATATCTCACTGGAAGAAAACAATATGTGCGTATAAATGGCTGCTGTTCTACCAGTAAGCAGTTGCTACAAGGAGTACCTCAAGGATCAATTTTAGGACCCATTCTCTTCTTATTGTTTGTAAATGACATGCCTTTAAGTATACGTGATTCAACACTAGACGTTTATGCTGACGACACAACTTTATCAAAATGCTCTAGCTGGGAAAATGTTCCTCATCTGACACAGGCTTTAAATCAAGATCTCAAACATTTAGATGAATGGTCAGCACGAAATAAAATGTTCATTAACTCTCAGAAAACGAAGTCCATGCTGGTAACAGGCAAACGTTTGCGGAACCTTCTCGCCTCTACCTCAATAGATGTCAGCTTGAATGGAAGCAATATCGAACATGTTACTGATTTCAAACTACTTGGGATAACATTGGATCAGGATCTTTCATTTAATCGCCAAATTGAGGAGTTATGCAAAAAGTTGGCGAAACGTATTGGACTCCTTCGTCACATAAGTCCTTATCTGAAACGCAATCAACGTGACATATACTACTCTACGATCATTAAACCTGTAATGCTTTACGGTAGCACGACATGGACCTCTTGCAGTAAAGAAAATCTTTTGAAAGTCCTGCGTCTTCAAAAACGTGCGGCTAGAATTATCCTTGATGCCGAAAGAACAGCACCTTCTGTCGGCTTATTTAACACCTTAAAGTGGGTTCCTTTTTATGCTGAATCATACGTCAATCGATGCGCTCTAACCTACAAAAGGCTTAATGGAAATACCCCGCAATATATAAATGATATTCTTATCAGAAACTCTGACACTCATAATAGACAAACCCGTTTCTGTAATTTAAACTTAATGTGCCCGCGTTTTAAGAGAAGTTCTGAAGGGGGTCGAGCGTTTGCTGTGCGAGCCACGAAAGAATGGAACAAATTAAGTGTGGACATCAAACGGAGTACCAGTGTAAAACGTTTTAAGCGTTCCCTTTTTAAAATAATTTTAGATAATCAAATTCTTAGCAAATTATTCCTGTAATTTTTTTTATATTTTTAAATATTTTATGATGTATATAGGTTAATTATTTTATTTTAATTATTCCTAATATTGCTACGTTTGTTACAATTCCTTTTTTTTTCCGAATTTTAATTTTCGAGGGCCATTAGTTTATCAGTTTCATTATTGTCACATGTTACCCTCGTTAAATAAAGTCTTACCTTACCTTACCTTACCTTACGAATCTTTCCCGGCTCTTGCTGAAGAGTTTACGAACATCATGAAGATAAGCCAGGCATGGTCAGTTGACATAATTTAATATAATTTAATAGAGTTTCCCTTATTTTTGTAAAACAGGCCCAAAATGTTTTATTAAAAAAAAGATTGCTGGCTTGATAGTAGTAAACCGTTACCTTGTGCACCACGCATTGTTTTGTATATGAGCACGATCCTTCGCAGTAAAGCACCATTTGAGCAATAGTGAAAATCAGACCTGAAAAAAATTTCAGGCCTGTACGGGATTCGAACCACTGACCTCTGCGATACTAGTGCAGCGCTCTACCAATTGAGCTAACAAGCCAACTGGGAGCAGGCCATCAAATTAATTCGATATAAACCCGTAGATGATAAATCAAACAACAACAAACATATGAAACATATGTGTGAACTGCGGTTATGAGACGTATATGAGCACGATCCTTCGCAGTAAAGCACTATTTGAGCAATAGTGAAAATCAGACCTGAAAAAAATTTCAGAAGGACTTAGTTTCATGTTGTTGTTACAGTTCAAATGAGTTACCGTCGTTTTCACTGCTCTCCGAAAATAAAAAACCTTGAGAATAGACTTCCCACGATTACCGTCCATCAAACTCCACTGACGAATTTCATTGGCCGAAATTGACACCTAACCTAGCCGCTAGCTTTTGAAAAGTAAAACTTCGCACCAAATTCGTCAGCGGGTGTGGGTTGGTAATAAAAAAACCTACTTTTATTGCATAAAATAAATCAACTATCCTTATCTTTTATACAGTTTTTAAGATATTTAGGGCATCTAGTCTTGTGTCAGCTGTCAGTAAAAGCCCACCACAAATGTCAGTTGTCAGTTAGATTTTCAGTGATTTGTCAGTTGTCTGTTTAAATTTTGGCCATTTTTCAGTTGTCAGTTAATCCTATCCAGACCCTTATGCAATGAAGTGGAAGAAGTTGCATTAATGATATTCAGTTTCAAATAATTTTAGTCTCATGATCATTCTTAAAGCTACTCTTTTTATCACGCACGACCTACTTAACGTGCCGACCGCAATTGCAACGGTACGTATAGATTTTGAAAAATCCACCCAACAAATCCTACTATCCCAAACCTTCTCTATTACCTGAGTTATTTACATCCGAGAGGTCGAGTAAAAACAAGATGGGCTTTCCTTTCATTCCAGTCACCACTAAAAGGAAAGAATAAAATAAACAAGGCAATATATGGTCGTTGTCGAGGCTCTCAACCATTTTAACTGAGTGGTGACTCTTCCCTTTTAAGACCGTGGAGTAAGGGCGGGCGGAGAGGGGGATAAGGGGGGTGGAGATCCCCCCGGCAACCCACGGCATTTGACTGTTGTCCGTTCCTGGAGAATGGGGAATTTAAACTTTTAAACCAACGGAACACATATATTTGATCTTTTAATATGATGGTGTTTTAAGATAAGAATTCTCAGTTTTCGCAGCAGATGGCTCAGAAAAAAAGGTGTCCAAAAAAACAAAATCATGGTCGCTGATCTTGCCTTCAAAAATATTTATCATTAAATCTAGCATTTGAACACTATTTTCAATTTGGTCCTAGGGGAAAGTATTTTAAACGAACCAATCTTTCAAAATTTCATATATCCGGTGGGGCTGCCCAGGGTGGATGTTGAAGTTTTGAATTGATGGACGCATTACGTCCAGATATAGTTTACAGGGATTATTTACAAGAAGAATAAGGGCTCACACCAAACTAGTTAACAGCACAATGTACAAAAACACTCCAAAAAGTTTTATTGCGGCAAACTATATCGGAAAGTCTTCTTCAATCAAGATATGCATATAATATACTTGAAATGTTCTTTACAGAGGCGAGAAGCGAATTAATACTTTCGGCCTGGGAAGAATTACTAACCCTTGGTTTCCTTTTGACTGTAAACTGCTAAGATCAAAGGTACGACTTTATTTAAAAATGATTTTTAAAGTGGAGTGGAACTATTGAAGTAGATACGTATGATGCACGATCCTCGCAGTAGATAGCGCTATTTATGCAATAGCGAAAATCAAACCTGAAAAAAATCAGGCCTGTACGGGATTCGAACCACTGACCTGTGCGATACTAGTGCAGCGCTCTACCAATTGAGCTAACAAGCCAACTGGGAGCAGGCCGTTAAGTTGATTTGTAGTAAACCCGTGATGATAAATCAGATATGATGAATATATGAAGTTCATATATTTTGAACTGCGGTTAAAGATACGTCTGATGCACGATCCTCGCAGTAGAGAGGATTTTCGCTATTGCATAAATGGCGCTCTCTACTGCGAGGATCGTGCATCATACGTATCTAATACCGCAGTTCAAAATATATGAACTTCATATATTCATTGTGTCTGATTTATCATCACGGGTTTATTACGAATCAACTTAACGGCCTGCTCCCAGTTGGCTTGTTAGCTCAATTGGTAGAGCGCTGCACTAGTATCGCAGAGGTCAGTGTTTCGAATCCCGTAAAGGCCTGATTTTTTTTTTCTCTTTTTCAGGTCTGATTTTCGCTATTGCATAAATAGCGCTCTCTACTGCAAGGATCGTGCATCATACGTATCTTTAGCCGCAGTTCAAAATATATGAACTTCATATATTCATCATATTGAAGTAGAACTGAGTATTACTTTCTAAGAAACTTTCAAGACATTCCGAAATTCAGAGCCATCTAAGATTTGAAAACAAAACGGGTGAACCTTGATGTTTGAAAACTCTGAATACAGCAGGTAAAACTTCGAGCGAAAATGTTGATTAAACATCTAGTGTATTAGCTCCCATTATTGCCTCTGAGAACAACATTTCTTTCTGGAATTTCATACTTCATTTTATATTTGGCATTTAAGTGGCTCTATTATACGAAATATGCGATTAAGCCGCTTTCGGGATTACGACTACTTTATATCTTCAACATTCTAAGAGAAGTGCCAAAATATTTGAGAGCCTCGGTAGTGAAGTTTTTTTTTTTGTTTTTTTTTTTATTTTTACCATGTGCTCATTACGCCCTGAATATAGAAAGAGAGCACTCTCAAAAACATGCATTTTACCAAACTTTACCTTAAACACAATGAAGCCCACACTTGATGTCTAATAGGTACTTAATACACTGTCCACAGGACGGTGAATATAAGGAAAAGATAGCCTGGAAACTTATAATTACTCGTGACAAGTTCAAAAACTGTCGATCTCGCGTCAAATTTCTCCGTTTCAAATTAATTGCGCGCGTTTTTCTTGCTCCGTTACAAGGATTCAAAACTCACGAGAAATTTGAATAAAAAATTTTACTTTAACTCTCGATCTCCTTTTGTGATTTACTACGAATGAAACAATCAATCAAGATTTGTTATTCCTGATCTAACTACTATGCTAATCTAAATGATCGTGTTTGTGAAAAAGGAAAAATGCAAAGTGGAAACTATTAAATATTTTGCATCTATAACTTGTTGCATCATATTGTCAAAAATGTACTTTACTTAAAATTTTCGTTGCAATGAACGCGATAAGGCCATGATAAACGAGTAGGGCTGTGCAAATCATTAAAAATCTATAATGTCTAGCAGACAATACATTAAATGGAATAGAAAAACTCCCTAAAAGTGTAATTGGATAGAACATCCTGTAATACATCGGATGCCTGTCAGGTTCATCACAATCTATTGAAAAGGCGATCTTAAGGTTTAACGGGTACTTGCACGAGGTCAGCTTCCTACAGAAGATCAGCCATCTTGGGAAACCCTTGTTCAATCAACAATTCGTACAGCTCATCCACGCTTAAGTGGCGCCGCTTGACGATAAAAGACAGAGCTGCTGCCATTGGGTTCAGTGTACGCTTGTCAAGAAAACGAATTTCTTGTGGAGTCAGTCCCAGCCCTTCAACAACCCCCATCCATTCATCGCCACCTGAATCAAAGGTTTATTTATTTGTTTGTTTGCCTGTTTTTTATTCAGCGATGTTTAAAATTTTAGTGCATATGCATCTTCTTCCGCCCCGAGGGACTTACTCCTTACTGGATTTAATTCTAGATATATATAGTTACCCTTAGAAATTCCATAACATAAAACTATGTGTTAATCAAATGGAAGCGTCAATTTGGACGTGAATCTAGGAAACTGACATTTCAAACTAAATATAGGCATAGGCAAGGAAAAGAAATTATGGCGCTTGTGAAGTTTCCTTCCTACATTATTTGTTACATGAGAGGTAAAGCTTACCAGATAAATTGATTGTAAGTTCCCTTGCTTTAGCGAACGGTATATTTTGGACAGGAAGGTTTTCAGGCAACAAAGGACCTGAAAAAAAGAAAAACCAAACAGTTGGGCCACGCAGGAATAGTTGATTCATTAAATAAAAAGACACTCATATGAAAAAATAAGGTTTTGAGTGTAAAGAACAACGCTTAACTGTCTTTGTACAGGTCGACTAGGAAGCTTAACAATGCATGATGAAAGAATCGACGAAAAAATAAGTTCTCCAGGTCACGTAATTGCTCCAAAGATGGCTGTCTAAGAAAATTTTTAGAGTTTGCCTATTCTACAGAATTGATGTCATTTCTTGAATAACCTCACGTTTCTCATAGTTTCATAGCGACACAGGTTTCGGAAGAATGAGCAACTAACCAGTAGTTCCAGCCGGTGCAATTTCTTTTAAAAGTTTAAAGACATCAAGCCTCTTAAATTCCTTCGCTTTTTGGGCCAGACTACGGATTAGTTTCGTAGTTTCGAGGTCTGGCCGCTCCAGAAAGTCTTGGTCCAGTTGCAGGTTTTCCTTCAGTTGAAAAACAACCTCTTTGGCATCCCGCGACGGTATCAGAAGGGATTGCTGAACATTTTCAGGTAGGAAAACTTCTATAAATGCGAAGAATAGAGAAATACACTATAGAATTGATGACAACACAAAAAATTTTTTCATCACAAAAGATGTTAGTGAAGGTGTAGTCTGATCGTCCGGGTGAGTGTAGTCCTGAGAAGGACTGTTGTCGGTGGCAGTGACTGACGTTTCGACAACCTGTGCGGAAGTCATCATCAGAGTCAAGTGAGTGATTGTTGTCAGTAGAATGTTCTTATTCCAGTTCGTGTGAAATGATCGGTTGGTTTTGCCGTGATGTTATTGGCTGTTAGACTCAAGTGACGTAAGTCGTTCGTGATTGGTCTGTTTCGGTCTGTCGGTAAAGCTAGGTTGTTCTTTTTCGGTCGTTTGTGATGTTTATGTCGTGAATGAGTTGTTTGTATGGGGCGGGTAGTTGTTGACATCTGTTTAGGGGAGTCTGTTCTAAGTTAGTAAACCAGCTTTCCAGAGTCAGTCGTTGAAAATAGTCAGTGCTGTAGGTTAGGCATTGCGCAGAGTCCCAGTCAATGTTGTGGTTGGTAAGTCGATGGTGTTCAGCAATGTGATTGCTGACATCACCTTTCCTCGTCGCCCGTCTGTGTTCAGTCAGTCTTGTTGTGAGTCAATCTTGTTGTGTAGGAGGCTTGGCAGTCGGAACAATTGATCTTCGATCAATTGTTCCGACTGCCAAGCCTCCTACATCGGTGAGACTGGCAGAAACCTCACAACAAGACTGACTGAACACAGACGGGCGACGAGGAAAGGTGATGTCAGCAATCACATTGCTGAACACCATCGACTTACCAACCACAACATTGACTGGGACTCTGCGCAATGCCTAACCTACAGCACTGACTATTTTCAACGACTGACTCTGGAAAGCTGGTTTACTAACTTAGAACAGACTCCCCTAAACAGATGTCAACAACTACCCGCCCCATACAAACGACTCATTCACGACATAAACATCACAAACGACCGAAAAAGAACAACCTAGCTTTACCGACAGACCGAAACAGACCAATCACGAACGACTTACGTCACTTGAGTCTCACAGCCAATAACATCACGGCAAAACCAACCGATCATTTCACACGAACTGGAATAAGAACATTCTACTGACAACAATCACTCACTTGACTCTGATGATGACTTCCGCACAGGTTGTCGAAACGTCAGTCACTGCCACCGACAACAGTCCTTCTCAGGACTACACTCACCCGGACGATCAGACTACACCTTCACATGTTACCCCCGGGTTCAAACCATTTACTGCAAAAGATGTTAGGGAAGTTTTAATTAGTAACTGGTTTGGAGAATTTCGGCACAACAGTATTTTCAATATCCCGCTATGATTCGAGCAATGTTAAAAGAATAGAGTCTTTCGCCTTTACCAGCCCTCCTCGTCCTGTTTGGATAAAATCATACACTTCTCTAATCCAATCCTTTCCCAAAAGGAGTCAAAGTGAAAAGCTCACGATGCTCTCACCGGTAGTTTTATTTGAAGTAGCCAGCGCTTGCTCCCTTTTTGAATCAGAGATCGGTGTTCCAAAGCAAGTTCCCTCCAACTGAAGAACCTCTTTCATTTGTGGAGTTATATCTTCGCCAACGCGTTCTCGAGTCAAGCAGAGTTGCGTAGCTTTATCAGAAGAAAAGAAAGAAACTATTGATCGCAAATTGAAGACTTACAGTACCTTTTTTCTCTCGAACTTACCCCACTTTTTGCTAAATGAGTAGTCGTACACGCTTAAAAAGGACCAAATTGAATTTTTTAAGTCTTCTTGCTGAAGAAATTAATTCACATGTCCCATCTTTTAAAAGCTATCACGCGAACGCTTTTTTTCACGAAGTCCTTATTAGGTAGTTTTTTTCTATTAACACTGAGCATCTGGAGCAAGCCACAAAAATGTATGTAATATATTTACCATCCGACGAAGCTAAACTCCCATCATCATCTTCACTACATGTGGGTTGCTGAAAAAAGGAAATGAAGTAAAACTTTAAATGACATTCCACTCCTTATTTCATTTTCCTCCTCAGTAGGGAATGTCCCCTTCGTAAAGTGTAAAGAGCATCACCATGATCACTTTGGGGATACTTAATCAAAGATGTATTAAATCTTTTTAGCTTACTGTTACAAAGCTGCCAGCCATCAGCACCGAAGTCAATCACGTGAGCTTTTTTCCTTTTTCTTTTCTTTTCTTTTTTATTATTTTAGGAGGAGTAAAAAGGCGATCTGACCGTTTAATAACCCACCTTAGATTAAACATTTCATATTCATAAAAGGGCGCGGTAAAGCATAACTCAAAAGGAAACGCACTCATTTCTTCCGACATTACTGACTATTAGTCGCATCCTAAGGCACCAGAGAATTTCGTTACGTTATATACCTGATTTCTCTTGGAACGAAACCAAGCCTCGAAGTATTTTAGCGAAATGCTGTTAGACTTGGCAGTTGCAGAGCGGGTGCAACAAATGTTCTTCATATTTCTGCACAACTCAGACTTGGACCAGAAATGGAGGCATTCATCTTGCTTGCAGCCCTTTGAAAGATGTGTGCGGCAGTAACTGACTGCACCTCCTGGACAACAAACAGGGCATAGGAACTGCACTGCATACTTCATATTCTGAAGCCACCAAAACTCTATTCGCATGGACTCAAGCATCAGCTCCAACTGCCTAAGCACTGCACAAGCAAAGGTGTCATCGTTGTTGTGAAGAGGCGAAGTCGTCTTTGACTTTGATCTGTGTGTTTCCCAATTACTGGAACTACCTCTGTGGACAACAACTTCAATAGACGACATACGGCACAGGAGAATGACAGAGCAGTTTCCTTCTTCAGAATTGTAAAATCGAGCAAAATTAAGATACAGCTGAGGGTACTCTGGGCTTGCATATTCTTGTTTGCACCACTGAAACAGTTGCAGCACCAATCGACAAAATAGGCCAGATGGAACTTGTCCAGACTCAAAGCGAAGAAAAAGAGGAGGAGCTTCTGCAGATGCAACTAGCTCCAGTACATCCTCTGGTGGGTGTGACATCAGCATGGAGGGTACCAGATACGTCCTACTGCACGATCCATCAGATGAAGGTAAAGGGCAAAGCAAGCTGAATTTCTCCATAATCGCTACAAGACTCTCACGGGTTTCTCCATCGTCATAACTGGAGCCCCAAACATGTTCTAAAAGATCTTCCTCCAAGACCCCTTCTTTTTCAAGCTTCTTCCATAGGTCTTTAAACTTCTTCTCTTTGCCATCGTATGGCCTTACAGTTATTACCTCCTTAAGCACATCAATCAACCACTGAACGTCCAAGACCACCATTTTGTTAAGATTCGGGGTGTCATCAAAGTGAATTAAAATCCTCTGGTCGTGTAAAAAGTTTAGTAATGCACTGAATTCGTCATCGTCAACAATATCGCACACATCACTAGCAATATCTTTCGCACTTTGAAGGGGTATCCATTTGCGGCCTTCTTCTTTCGTGGTTTGAATTGCTTTTTCAAATTTCAGCCACCTGATTGGAACGGCTTGTTTTGCCTGTGGTAGTTTCTTAGCGACAGCAAGCACTTCTTTGCGCAGGCGCACTACTTCTGGGCACTCCGACTCATGACCAGACTTGGTGTTATCCACAACAAAGACGTCATCATACAAATGGACGTTATATGGTTTGTTTTGTAGGTGACCAAATACCATTCCAGCTTGTACTTTTGGACCACGTCGATCATGAGGCATGTCAGCATGAGTGCATACTAAAAAAACGGGGGGGAGCTTCTCAGGTAACACATCAGATTGTGTAACCACCGGATTGCCTTCATCCTGAATGGCTAGGGAAGCTACGGAGGACATCCAGAAATCGAGGTAATCCATATTGGTCTTTAGGGAATGGCTATCCTCCAACTCCGTGAACATTCCCTGCTTCGGCGATTTGACTTTTTCAAATGGATTCCGGCTCAGGTCGCTGACTAAAAGAAAAATTGCGTTTGAAGTAAGGAAGAGAGGGTGTGTTGCATGATAAACTGTTTGTCCGCCAAAATCCCACAATACTGAAAAAACGTCTTCTTCGCATTTCGTTATATCCTCGCTCTGCAGCAACATTTCAATTATACTTGCTACATCAGCTGGCATGTCTTTTATGCTGTCACCACCTCGTTTTTCTCCGGTAATTTTAACTTGAGACAAGTCGGAGGATTCCCAGTTTTTCATTGGGACATCGGCAGGGTCAAGGGACAAGTCATGGCTAATTTCAGGAGTTAACACCGAACCTGAGGATACGGAATGAGTGTCAGGGATTCTTTCTTCTGCGCGTTCAGTTTTCACTGGAACACGTTGTGACGAGGGAATTGAAGGGGCACGACTTTCTTTAAATCCTGAAAGCTTTTTGATTGGAAGAGTCTCTTTAATTAGCATGTCCTCCTCAAGATTTTGCGGAAACATGAATTCTTGTTCCTCATTCAGATTTTCCACTGTCAAACGCGCGGCTTGGTACTCATACGAGAAAGTTGTCCCTGAATTCACTCCTTCGTCCTTCTCTCCCACTTTCCATACATCGTGGGAAACTTTAAAATAAGAAGGATCGACAGTTACACCAACGGTGCTATTTTCATCTTCGTCAAAAATTTGTCCCCTAAGGGATCTTTTCAAGCTGGTCTTTCCCGAACGGTCCTGTCCAATTAACATAATGGGTACTCTCCTGACAAAGGTCTTCCCTTCAGCAATGGCCTTCTTGTAGGCTTTCAAAGCCGAAGGGCCTCGTGCAAGAATATGCGGTGGAATGTCTGTGGAGGAAAACCCTTCAATTGAATGAAAGCCTTATCATACAAAACCTGCTTTAACGTTATACTTTTAAAGTACAACAGGAATATACAAAATGATGATGGCATGCCTCGAGAACATTTTTCTTGCAGTTGCGATTGCCGAAGACGCTTCCATAAAAGTTCGACTGGAATAAAACTGTTAAAAGTTCAAGTTGTTACGTAGCCCCAGACTCTATTTCCCTACAGGATAAAGAGAGTATGCCGCGATTCTGCATGAGTGGACGCCTACATAGGTAGGCAAGGGGGAATTATTATTGGCCTAGACTGTTGCACTTTAAAAATGGCTCGAAAATTTGTCGTGCCCCTGCCGCTTCATGCTGACTTAAATGGTTAATCATTCCAAAGATTGGAAAAGAGCAAAACCAACATCTGTTGAAAAACCAAAACCGCTGAGAAACTGTCACCTTTAACCTCTGATCGCGCAGACGCCAAGAAATATTTCTCAAAGCTAATTTCCTTTTAAGCAGTAAGTTGTAAAAATAATTTAAAAAACTCGCTTCCTCCGTAAATTAATTGCCACAAGTTACCCAAAATCTTAAGCCACTTTCAAGTGTAAACATCCGATACCAAGAGGAAACTGAAGGGGAGAAGGAGGAGAGTTATGGTACAGTTCCGAGGAAATTGTTATCCATCCTATACGAAAACTAACATTGCGTGGCTACATGAGAAATCGGAGAGGAGTCGACCGATAACGCACCGTCTGTCCACCCGGTTTCTCTCCGACCATAACGCTTTAGATTCAGCGGCCACTTTACAGAAAGAGAACTTACCGCTAAAGCCCCAAGATAAATTACCTTCCATTTCCTCAGAGAGTATTTTGAGCTCCTGCTCAATAATTCCTCTAACATGTGGCGAAAAAAAGTGTTTGATTTCCTCCCAGCCCAACTCTAACAAGCACACACTCGTTATGTCTTCCTCAGCCAGCTGACTCAAGACCTCGTCTATGCTACTCGTTAGCAACTGGTACTTTTTTTGAAGCAAGCGAAGGAAAACCTCCAACGAAACTAGGAAAGTAGGAACAGAGAACAGCTATAGAAATGAAAAGTGGGCACATTTAGTCCATGCATGGAAACATGACTGAAACGCTACGAAATGAGGTAAGGAATGGGTGCTGACTACATGTATTTAGTGGGATTCATGCTTGGAATGTCACAGGAAATTATACTAATCTTTATCGTAGTGAGGTGACTACAGCGACCTAACTAGTATAGCAATTGGCTGTTCTAACCCACTTTACCATATTTTGGGCTCAAATTCCAAGGTCAAGGTCTAATTATGAGAAACGGGACAGGTTTCGGATTCTCAGAAATGGTACTAGTTTACATACATACATACTTTATTGACTTTCCCCAAGGGGGCTTTTCAAAGACAATGTTTGATGGTCACCAGACAAACAAACAACTTCATAACCAAATCCACAATCAAAATGTTTCTGATAGGCTTCTGTAAAAGATTTACTGTCTCCTTGTTCGCATTTTTGTATCTTCACTGTGATAGCCTCAAAATCAGTATAAATGACAAATGCAACAGCTTGCTGCTTATGATAATTGGTAAACTTAACACATTCACCTTTCTCAGGCATTTTGATTGATTATTTTCCATTGATTGTCACACAATTTGATTTATGCGCCTCGAGGATTTCTAAGCTACTGAAACATTACAAACAGTACATACAAAAGTGTTTCTTATGTTCGTGTTTAGTTTATTTGAACAGAGTTTGACTAATGGTCGTGGGTCGTGGGTCGTGGGTCGTGGGTCGTGGGTACAAGTCGTGGGTCATGGGTGTGGGTGTGGGTGTGGGTGCGGGTGCGGGTGCGGGTAAAAGTCGTGGGTGTGGTTAATACTTAATAATACAAATAACCATTGAAAATATTAAATATAATAATACATAAATTTTATACAACCCCGTCATTCTAGTTATTTTAGTTTGTTTATTCCATTTACCCTACTTTACGTCTATTTTCATCTGTTATCTCACTGTCAATGAAATTAGTTATACATATTTCCGCTATTATATCATACAGCTATTTAAAAACCACTTTCTATATGCACCAAAAAAGCCAAAAAAACAGATACAATCTTTGTTTGCGCTTTTCCATAGTGCAAATACGATAGTGTTTTGGCATAGGGTAAAATATGGACTGAACTATTTTTTGGACTATTTTTTGGACCATTTTTTGGACCATTTTTTGGACCATTACGTGGACCAAATAAGGAGTTTCAGTTTCGAGACGCATTCCGAGATGTCGTTTGATAACAAAGGAAAGAGAGATAAATCTTGTAATTACACACTGTGTACAAGTTTTTCGAGCTGTGCGGTCTGCGGTCTGCGGTCTGCGTTTTCGAGGTCTGTGTTAACGAGATGCTTTGTACCTGATTTGCTTTGTACGATTGTACCAAAAATGATTTCATATAGTAGAAGTACTATAACTTTAAAATTGCGATAGCGCTCGTGAATTCTATATTTGCGGCTAAATTCAAGGGCCAAGGAACAGAAATTTCGAGATATTATTCATATATGTTAGTATAAAAGTGTTATTTTCATATAATCTATGTTTTTGAGTCAATATGACAGTAATTCCGAAATTATTAGCTTTGATAGCGATGATAATTGGGCACAGGGTAAAATATGGACTGGACTGGACTATTTTTTGGACCATTTTTTGGACGATTTTTTGGACCATTTTATAAGGGGGGAGGCACACCTTTAGTACTCAGGGAGGGGTGGGTGCAGAAACACTATTGTTTAACTAGGTATTTCGGTGTAGTGCGAAATTCTGTGATCTCGTCTCATGATAAGATCACTAACAAAAGGAAGATAGATAAATTCAGTAATAACATACTGTATACACAAAGGAAAACGTGAAGCAACTGATAGTGCACACACAAGTCGACTCAAAAGGCACACGGATAACTCAACAATGGAGGATCGTAAACGTAGTATTTTAAATATAAATTAAACTCCAGTGTTTACGTGGAAGTTTGGCTTTCGCATAACGGAAATTCCGAGATCTCGTCTGATAACATCAATGACAAAAGAAAGAAAGATAAATCTGGTAATTACACACTGTATACACAAAGGAAAACTGATTTTGCACAAGTCGACTCAAAAGGCACACACATAACTTCTGCTAGAATGATAACTCGACAGTTGAGGATCGTAAACGCGATATTTTCAACAAGAATTCAAGTCCAGTGTTTATGTGGCAGTTTCGCTTTCGCATGACTAAAATCCGCAGGAATGTTGATGTAGGAGAAGTCAGTCGAAAAACGTATTAAAATAATTAGTACACTCGAGTAAAAGCGCATTTAACCAGCAGTGTTTACAATTACAACAACCTATCACCCATGCCTGAGTGATAACACTCTTTCCCACCCCTCCCTCAGCATCTGTAGACTGCACTCACCCTTTCTGAGTGCTAAAGGCGTGCCTCCCCCTTTATAAAATGGTCCCAAAAATGTTCCAAAAAATGATTTCTTATTTATTAAAAAAAAATAGGTACCCTCGATAATATTCCCTCGCCCTCGACATAAAACCCTTGACCCTCGACCCTCCACAAAAAGGTAGATTCAAAAGAGGCGAGTTGGTAATTAATTTCGGCCAATCAGGAGTCGTTTGGGTTATTTAGGTTATTCATTTGCCAGGGCTGTAAATTCAGAAATACAACACGCGTGGTATGATCTTATCTGAGAAAGACCCGACTTGGCAGAGTTGCGAAATCACACGTACTCAAGAAACACGTGTCACTGTTCGTCGAGAAGTATTCCATTACTTCACGGTAGTACTTTGTCAAATAATACGTACGGTCTTTCTATCCAAGGGATCATCACCTGCAAAACTTTGTACAGCTTTGCCCTGCACGGCTAGATATTTGTTATTTGTTGGAGACAAGTGGCTAAATAATTTTTCAAAAAGTTACAAAGCTGTTTCATTACCAACAACACAACCAAAGAATATCACTACGTATTTTTACCAAAAAGCAATGAGAGTAGAGCGTCTCCGGCGTAACGGGAGAGTATACTCCATAAAATAGGTTGTACCTCTTTGCATGCACCTTGATTAAGCACTTTTTTGGGGGCTCGCTTCTTTGCAATAGACGTTAACAACAATAAAAGAATGAAAGGATGTTTTTTTTTAAGAAGGTGAAGTTCTTGCCGATTTTGATAAGCCCACTGAAACTTCAGACAAACTTCCACTCCTATAAAAAGAAATCGTCAAATTCCTATGACTGTTAAATTGCAATTTTCAACAATGTTGAATTGAGATTTATCAAGGGAACTCAATTTATCAAGTGCAATAAACACCTGCCCATTGAAAAAGGGATTTTGTGTTGAATGAGGGCGAAGTCTAGGTGGTAATACGTATTGCTGTAATCTGTACTAAAAAAGGAAATTTCCCGTTCGCTCATCTCTCCGAACAAGTCGCCTGTCAACATGCTTGACCACGATGTTGTACAGAGGACTTATGTGCCTGTCAGTGAATTCAACCCCACAACCATAGCACTTTTTTACGTTTCCTAGCAGCGCAACCAACTCGTACCTGTGAGGGGAATGTCCTGAATGCCAACTTTCAGCCCCCGAAGCGTATGTTGGCTGCGGACAGTTTTGTCCTGTGCACCGAGGGTCATGCTGTTGAACAGGACGGCCGCCTGCCATC
The DNA here is from genome assembly GCF_964205215.1 of Stylophora pistillata. NCBI lineage: Eukaryota > Metazoa > Cnidaria > Anthozoa > Scleractinia > Pocilloporidae > Stylophora > Stylophora pistillata. The sequence continues at coordinate 34,437,767 of NC_142525.1, forward strand.
ACTGGAGCATGGTGATCAAGACCTTCTTGAGCGCTAACACCATGATATGAACGCCCCATAATAACTGTTGGTGGCTTCTCCATTTGGTGACTTGTGGTCGGCAAGCATTTCGTTCAGTTAATGTCATGGAGTTTGAATAATATACAGCATTGGACTGGACGGTTGTGAAAGCCGGCGTTATTTGCTGGGCTGTGGCTCTATCTGGCCGCTGCGTTGGCTCCAAAGAGAAGCCCGGGTTGTTGAAGTTCTCTTGCTGCAAACAAGTGGCACTCGTACCGGGCAGTTATTCAACGTTTGGTGACTCAACCTCAGTACGTTTGTGTTGTTTTCTTTTGCGAGTTGTCTTGTTTTCCGGTGGACGGTGCCCCGAATTAGGGTCAACTAAGAGACCATTTTTCGATGCTAATCGCATCATTTCTTCGCCAAGTTGGTTTGCCCTTTCCAATTCTCGGCGGTGAAATTTTGTTTTCTGCTGTTCATAAGAGGAGCCAGTTCCACCTTTTGAAGTCCCCTTCTCAATGGACTGAGGTTCAACTGCAAAAAGGACGCTGTCCCTAGTGTCCGTATGAGCTGCGTCAAGAAGGGAAGGGTTAGACGGATCTTTATGAGCCCCTCCAGCGTGGATCACTTCAGCCTGATTCATTCGAGGCGCGTTGGTCGGAGCAAATGCACCGAAGATGAATGTTCTCCTATTGTCCCACCAGCTCAGCCAGGATGAAAGAAATTGCCGCTCGGATTTCTCGTTAATGAATTCTTCTAATGATTTTTTAGCCTCCAGATAAGTTTCCTTTAAATTGCATATGAGAAGACTTTGGCAGAGTTTTTTAAAAGTCTCACCTGCTTCCTGCCCTAATCTTCGAGCCATTTTGTTAACGCTCTTTTTAAAATGAAACTCGCAACTCTTTATGCGACTCATGGCATCATCGCCAAAAACTTGCCGGAGTCCATTCATGTTAGCTCCGGCCATGTCAGTGCACCAACCTTGAGGATGAAATACCATCTTGTTGTCCCCTGTGACTTTTTGTAGACCCTCGTTGAAAGAGACCAGAACAGCGCAATCTTCTAGGAGCTCTCTTGTTCAGCTTCCATAACAGCAAGAGGTATTTTCCTCTTCAGTAGCGGATGTATACACTGGCCGAAAGAGTAACAAAATTCCGACACCTTTTAACTTTGCCGTCAACAAAACAAAACTCTTCTTTCAAGACATGTTCCCCGTTCCTGTCCATATTCAAAGCTGCTTTCATTTTCTCCTCACTTGTTTTGAAAACAAAAGATGGTCTGTCTGGAATTGTGCGCCGATCATTAACTTTATATATCAAGACGCTGTCCTTTTTGTCGCAATATTGTTTAAATGTCACCAGCGCTTCAAAAGTTTGACCACTTGGATGAATTTCTTGGCACACACTTTGTTTCTGATTTGCGATCCATTTTCTGTCCAGCAGGTGAGTCGCTTCTTTTTCCACTTTTTTCCAATTTTCCTCCGTCTGCAACGATGACATAACAAAGGCAGATTGTATTTCTGCTGGCTTTAAGTGAGGATGTTTCTTTAGCATTTCCATCACAGGTTTTATTAGTTTTTCCGGCCATGCTATGGGGCACGTGTGGCTCCCACAATGAAACACCTGTATTATTTTTTTGCCGTAAAACACATAGCGCCTCGCACGGCAAATTACAAATTCACCTGAGTCTCCACATATTGAACAGGCTTCTTGGCCGCTTGAAACATTTTTAAATTGGTTTGTGTTTGCTACACCAAATTGAATACGAAAAGGACACTGAGTATTGATGCACTTGAAAGAACCCCGACAGTCTGCATACCGCAGCTCTCCATATTGTTTCCATTGCGTGCCCTTGCTTTTCTTCCATTTCCGACCATCTGCTGGCAAAGCTGCGCTTATTTCTTTCGACGTTCTGGCTTTGACGATGGCATATTTCACCAAACCGTCTATGCCTAATGGAAGTTTCTCCACTTCTGAAATTGGAGCACTCTCCCACATCGCAGGATCAAACTTTCTTTGTTTGACTTGTTTGAGAACGTTGTCTAGGTTCTCCTCGATATCAGTTGTGTCTGAGTCCGTGGAGGATTCCCTTTTTACAATGGAAACAGATAGAATAAAGTTTTTGTTCATGGAAACAAGGCAAGTTGTGGAAAAGCAATGACTCAACTGCAAACCCAACAAAAAACAACAAACAACAAAGAACGTGGAGGGAGATGTAAGATAAGTATAGTTTAAATTGCTCAGTCTTTGTAAGACTCCTCTATTTACACGGAATGGGGGAGCGGGAAAGCCAAAAGGCATGTTCTTTTGTCTTGATAGGGTTGTCCGGATACCATGACAATCAACCTGTTTCTAAGAATGACGTCATCGCTTTCCAATTTCTCACGCTTGTGTTGAAGCCCGAAAAAGGCGAAAAGAAAAAGCTTTTCTATTAACGGCACTCTCTCTTGTTTCATTTGGGCTAATGCTCTCTTTTGATAGGGATCTGGATGTATTCATCATTAAGTACGAGGTGCCTCAGATTTTTGGCGAAAATCGCCGTCTTTACCGTTACGGTTACTCCGAAGTCGACGCACAAGTAACTGGTAGCGCCATTTATTTGTTACGTAGTTCACTCCAGATAACTACCGCACAATAAATTGGTTCTAAATGACACTGCTCCTACCTTGTCTGTTTTTTTTTCGCTGGTGACGGATTTTCGGTCAAATCGATTACAGGAATGTAACCAGAAGAACCCGATCCATTCTGTCCACAGTTTCCTTTATTGCCAAATCCAGGAGTTTGGACAATGGACCAGTCTTCGTCGCTGCTATCACTTATTGAGTCATTCTGAAACAAGAATAAGATAGCCGCAATTTTACAAGAATAAACTTGAAATGTAAAAAAAAATGCACATACCGAACACTGTACTCAAGCAATGTTCAAAGAAATGACCTAAAATGGCTTCAGTAATGGGCCTAATCGCACCAGAGGACTATTAGGAAAGTCTTCCTTAGTTCATGCTCAGTTCCCCCTAACGTTTAGAGAACATTTAAGGTACAATTTGTAACTACCGTGAGACTTGTTCCGTTCGCTGTATTAGGTAGTTTATGAGAAGCGATCTACGAAAATCTGAGTAAATATTTTTGAAAGCTTAAATATTTTTGTGGCTACTAACAGTCATTATACGAGATTTAGATTGGCATTGGCGCATGGGGTATGTCTCTGTCGTTACTATATGCTAATGGAGAAAATATTGACCCATCGTGGTATGAACTCTGGTAAGCGACCACCCCCCGTAAGCAACGGGAAAAAAAAAACAAAAACGGGACAAAAAAAACAACAAAAAACCCAACCTTTTTTGGCAGAAAAAGCGAAAAACCGATCCAAAACACAGTCAAAACCGCAAAACAGAAAATCTGAAATACCCCCTCCTTACGGGAGGTTTGACTGTATTTCCCAGAAATGTGTTTATTTTGTAGCTGTCCGGCTGACCGACGAGCCTACCGAGTGGTAATTCTTGGATGAACCAGCCTCTTGACAGTGAAAATACATAACCATGACTATACCTTGCTTAATTGGATGGCCTTTTTCAGGGTATCTTCTTCGCTTTCCTGTTGGTAAGCTGTCATCCACGTTTGGTTGTCATCTGGAGTATTCTCAGCTCCCGATACAACTTCTGCGTAAGTTCTTTGGCTGACATAAGGACTAAATAACACTAAAACAGGAAAACTTAAACCCGGGGCACACAAAGTACTACCATGAAGTAATGCAATACTTCTAGATGAACAATGAAACGTACGTGTGATATCGTACAAAGCAATATTCTCTCAGGTGTCTCGTTAACACAGACCTCGAAAACGCAGACCGCAGGCCGCAGACCGCAGACCGCAGACCGCAGACCACACAGCTCGAATACCCTCGCCTCGAAAAACGTGTACTCAGTGTGTAATTAACTGATTTATCTCTCTTCGCTTTGTTATCAAACGAGATCGCGGAATGCGTAAGCGAAACTACTCTGTAAACACTGGACTTGAATTCTTATTGAAAATATCGCGTTTACGATCCTCCACTGTCGAGCCGTACCAGTCTTGCAGAGGTTATGTGTGTGGGCTTTTTGAGTCAGTCGACTTATGCACAATCAGTTTTCCTTTGTGTATACAGTGTGTAATTACCAGATTTATCTATCTTTCTTTTGTAATTGATGTTATCAGACGAGATCTCGAAATTTCTGTTCCTTGGCCCTTGACTTTAGCCGCAAATATAGAATTCACGAGCGCTATCGCAATTTTAAAGTTATAGTACTTCTACTATATGAAATCATTTTTGGTACAATCGTACAAAGCAAATCAGGTACAAAGCATCTCGTTAACACAGACCTCGAAAACGCAGACCGCAGACCGCAGACCGCACAGCTCGAAAAACTTGTACACAGTGTAATTACAAGATTTATTTCTCTTCCCTTTGTTATCAAACGAGATCTCGGAATGCGTCGCGAAACTGAAACTCCTTATAAATGGTCCACGTAATGGTCCAAAAAATGGTCCAAAAAATGGTCCATAAAATGGTTCAGTCCATATTTTACCCTATGCCAAAACACTATCGTATTTGCACTATGGAAAAGCGCAAACAAAGATTGTATCTGTTTTTTTCGCTTTTTGGGTGCATATAGAAAGTGGTTTTTAAATAGCTGTATGATATAATAGCGGAAATATGTATAACTAATTTCATTGACAATGAGATAACAGATAAAAATAGACGTAAAGTAGGGTAAATGGAATAAACAAACTAAAATAACTAGAATGACAGGGTTGTATAAAATTTATGTATTATTATATTTAATATTTTCAATGGTTATTTGTATTATTAAGTATTAACCACACCCACGACTTTTACCCGCACCCGCACCCACACCCACACCCACACCCACACCCACACCCACACCCACGACCCACGACCCACGACTTGTACCCACGACCCGCGACCCACGACCATTAGTCAAACTCGTTTGAACATCATCTAGTTGAAATCTTTGATAAGAACATGTTCTCATCAGATGTAATCAATAGAAGGTTATATTTCATTTGTATAGTGTTCTTTGGAGATATGTATGGGGAAGAATTGTTTTCTTCCAAGCGGAATATTTTGATACCGATTTCATTCTGTTTTTCTTTGACAGACAGATAGCCAAACAGCAATCTTGTTCCTAATTTCTCCACTTGATAGTGCCTTTCATAACTAACAGTTCATTTGTAATCTCATGTTTCAAGGCCAATCTGCTTTAATCTGTCTGCTTCAAAGCATCACTGTCATTCCTTATACTCATTTCAAATGATTTGCTAAATCCTTTTAGGGCTTTTATCTTTGACTCGATGATGATATTTTTGCAGCAATCGGCATTTTCTTTGTCTTTGGAGCAGACAAAGGTGCTTTCTTCGTCCTTGGTAATGGTGTTCGCTTAAGCCCCGTGCAAATGCACTGGATTTGCCCACTGTACACGCTCTCAACATGTTGAGCTCAACAAGTTGAGCGCATTTGAACACCAAGTTGCATAAGAGGTGTTGAGCGGTGTTGAGTCTTGTTGAATCAAATTTGAAACTGGTCAAACATTTCGCTCAACGCCGCTCAACATTTCCTTCGTTTCGCGGTCATCCATGCGTGGCTCAACAAAGTCAAGTGCATTTGCACAGCAACGCTTAAAGTGCTACTGAAACGTAATTTTCATATCCGAGATTTTTGCAACATAATAGAGTTTGAACGTTATTTGCAAACGCTGTGTACTTTGTTTGGGCCAACGCATAGCGGAAAGTACATTTTTAACCATTCGAAGTTGACCGGCTGAGATCAAAATTGGCGGCCATCTTGGCGCGGCCAAAACAGCCCTGTGACGTCACTGGTTGTGTACTTCTGTGAAAGAAGGGTAAAAAGCATGGAGTGTGGCTTGCATGTTGGGAGGCCGATAAAGAGGATTTCGGGAAAAATGCCATCCTCGTCTTATTCATCGGCGGCCACATCGGCATCTTGGCTATCTGCGAGAGGTTCGCCCGGATAGGGAGCAAAATTCCCGAATGATACCGAGAACGAATCTCTACCAGTCTATTTAGTTAATCGGAAACTGAGGAGATCCACAAGATTAGGATCGAAACCGTGGTCTTGCTTGACCATCTACAGAAAATGTGGAAAGACATTATAACGGTAGATGGGCTACTAAACGCCCCGAGCCAAAGCAATGGCATTCAGAGAATGAAGAAAACATGGAAGCCTCATACGACACCGCCACTGAAGATGATCTACTCGGCAAGTCTGAGGATAACGAACAAATCCCGGTTCTGTCCTCGTGTACCGGTTCACAAGAGCCGATACAAAAGACCTAACAATACACAACAGCTAACCAATGACTCCTAAACAAAGAAAGAACAATGGTAATTCCCTTGTGAACCGGTACACCAGGACAGAACCCAAATCCCTCTGTACCAAATGCCTCGCAGAACATGCCCAGAATCCCTACAATATAGGGCGAGGGCTAAAATAAGAGCAGACGAGGATTTCAAAAATGAGATAAAGCAAATCCTTAACAACGCGGAGCAAGAAACACTAAAGGCGATCATGTGCTTCTATGAACGTGAAATCGGTCGTTTTAATACCGAAATAAAGAAAAAAAAACCAACCAAAACGGCTGGAACACTGAACACTAAGAACTGTAGTACGATCGAATCAGCGCGCGTGACGCAAGCTGAAAGCAATCAAGACAACTTAACGATCGAGACAGTCAAAAAAATAGCTGTACATCTACTAAGGCGAACGATTCGAAAAAGACGCAATCCCTGATGTGCGTACTCAGTGCCACACATAAAGCAAATTCTCATAAAAAACTGGCATTTAATAGAAACACAACCACTACTGAGCGAACTATACAAAAATCCGCCGCTCGTATCTTACAAAAGAGGGCGGTCGCTCAAAGACATACTTGTGAGGGATAAACTTTGAATAGGCTACTCTAAACACACGCTTGGGAGTCGTGTAAGCCTGTCAACCCCATTTTACGCCACCATCTTCGTCTTCGCTACTGGAGACAACTTCGCTTCGTTCAGAAGAAGATTCACTTGACAAAACTTCAATATCTGCCATCTCCTTCGCCCACGAATACAAACAAACAGTGAGTGAAATAAACCACGCTATCGGAGTGAACACAACCAGTGACGTCATCAATCCATTTCGCTCGGTACCAGGGCCCGGACATGGTTTTGTGTAAAATTTTTGATTTGAACGGTTAAAAAAGATATCTTTCGCTTCTTTTTGGCCAAAGCAATTTATCTCATGATGATCAGCATATTCAAAACTACAGGTTAGAACAAATATTTCAGATACGAAAATTTCGTTTCAGTAGCACTTTAACAGGTTGAGCCCACACACACGCGCAGTGCCCAGCGTATTCATTGGGAGTTTAAACATACCGAACATTTTACAAGATGGCGTCGCAGCAGTTAGAAGCTCTACAGGAAAGCTTCTACAGGTTCAAATGTAAAAAATTCTAAATGAGGAAATACAAGAAAATGAACAGAGGAAGAAACGGAAAAGCTGATTGATTTGTTGGAGAAAAATACATGCTTATGGGACGTAAGCACGTAAGAGTACCATTTAATAAACAAGAGAAAGAAAGCACTCGGTGATATAGTGACGAACTAGACATTGAGGTAGCAGATATTAAGACAAAGATGTTTAGCCTTCGATCTCAGCTTGGCCGAGAACTTAACACAATAAGATCAAATTAAAGAAATCACGTTAAGGCGTCGATGAAATCGGAGAGCTCAACATGTCGAGTCATTGTTGAGATCATTTGAACGCCCCGCTCAACAACACCTCAACAAACACTCAACATGTTGAGAGCTTGTGCAGAGGACAAATCCAGTGCATTTGCACGGGGCCTTAAGTTCATCTCAAAATTGGGTAAGTGGAGGAATTATGTTTTCTTCAATTTCCTTAACCATTTGTTTTAACCGATTTTCTTGGTGATAGTACAGGTGATTTTGGTTTTGTTTGAATATTTGCATCAGTGTATCGATTTTCTCATCCTGCTTCATCAACAATTAAATCAATTCAGATTTAAAATTGAAGCGCAGCCAGGATGAGACATATTAAAATACAGTGAAACGGCGTTCTCTGGCCAAAAGATTTTGGAAACATGAGCTTTCGGCTATCGATCTACAGCCTTCCACGGATAAAACATGAAATGTTTTATTCGTGGAAGGCTGTAGATCGACAACTGAAAGCTTATGTTTCCAAAGTCTTTTGGCCAGAGAACGTTTTCACCGTATTTTAATCCAGATTTAGACAACTTTTTTAGACCTCTCTTATCGAGATTTATATTACTATATGTTTCTATTATTTTTTTTAGAACTCAGTTTCACTTGACTCATCCTGCCAATACGTAAATTGACACTGCCTCATTGAGGTGGATCCCATTTCTTTGAAAAATCTGATGTGAAACGATCAAGTCCTTGATCAATGTATTTGTCATCCATACCTTTTATCTTTTTCTTGGCAAAATCAGATTTTACTGCTTTTGCTGCTCCTATTCTTCTAAGATTAACTAGCCTTTTTGTTAATCCTTTAAAATGCATCTCACCAATGGAATGTGAATTGCCAACATCAAGGAATCCACCATTGTGTGCATTTTTCTTCACGAATTTAGTCTTTGTCATGCCACAAGAAGAGCAATTACAGAAAAACATTAATTGCAACCGACCATCTTTTGCAGTTTTATATCCAGACGGCTCAACACATTCTGTTTGCTTCTTCTCTATTACACAATCAGATTTCATATATAATTAGATCAGGGTGTTTCATCAAAATTCTTCTTCACATTCTTCTTTTCTTTGCCCAACGAAAGAAATTCAAATGGTTTAAGTTCATTGATCATCTTTTGGTCTATTATATTCTCTTTTGCTATCAGATTGCTGTGGTTCTTCGTAACAGGCGGATAAAGGATCATATGACTCCAATTCAATCGGAGCTACTGTGGTACATCATAATTCTGCTACGGGAAAATTTCGTGATTTTTCGAATTCCTTGTGGACGTTTAAGCATATTTATTCTTTGTTTTGGTATTCTAGCCGTTCTCAGTTCATGCGAGTTTCTTTCACTGTGATGTTTTAAAAAGATAAAAAGCCACAAGTAAATTTTAAATAGCCAAGTTAAGTTGTACAGCTGCATCTCGACACTTTGTTGTTCAATTCTAATGAAACCTTTAGTAAATATAAGTGTTGATGGTCTTTCTGCTAAAATTGGTTCGCATGGTAGTTGGCAGCTGAGTTTAAACTCCGAGTAAGACTTTCATTAAGGACGATTCTATTCTCCTCAGAAAATCCTAGGTCTAGTGAAGTCGAGTCCTTGAAAGCCTTCCTCGCTCGATAAAGTTGTTCTCTAACATTCCGGCTCGTAGATTTCACAATAATGGCAGGAGGAAAGATAGGCTTTCTCTGTTCGGTTTGACTTTTATCATTGAATGATTCCTTCAAAGCCTTTGACTGGTTTGTATTATTTAGGCCCTCAGCTTTTAAACTCTTCTTCTCAATAACTAGTGCTTTTCTTTCTTCTTCGTAGGCTGTCATTTTTGTTAGTAGTTGGTCATATTTAGAGTTCGCAGTGGCGATGGATACCTCCAACTCTTTAATCGATTTACACAGAGGCGCGAAGCCTCTCCAATAAATTCTCGAATTCCTCTCTCATTAGACCTTCCATAATGGTAAGTAACTAATACATGAAAACACGAGACACAAAATATGAAAAAGGAAAGAAAAAGAAAACAGCTTTGACAAGCTGAAATCACTGTAAATCAGCGGAGCTAATAATGACCGCCATGTTTCTCGCTGACCGCTGACCTATCAATATGCCAAACACAGATCGTCAGGCAAAGAACAGTTTAAAAATGCCTAAGTCTTCTATACAATGACCAGTTCTTGGACAGTTTGAAGGCACTGGATGACATTATCACTGATGTGTCCACTGTCGGAGAAATTTGAAAAGGAATAGCGACAGAAGTTCACATGAGTGTATCCTTGATTATTTCACCTTTCTCCTGCAATACATATTTCCAGAACTCTTCCAACCCTTAGGGTTCTTTTTGATTTAATTGTTTTTATGTTTATATTCATAGGCATCAAAGCCTACCATTCTTTTTCTTTCCGTCCTGGGGCTATCAAGTGTTGCAAATATAAATTCACCTTTTTTATACCACTGGTTCGATTTGCAAATTGTACTCAGTGTTGTTCGAGATCATTAATTACAATCATAATATGGTACTATCTCTGAAAAACAGATGGTTTGTCGAGTTTGAACTTGTTCTCATGATAGTCCACAAACTCTATGACCGGCTTATAACCATGAATCAGACCACATTTTTTAACAGAGCAAAAACTTCAGTCTATATTAATTTGCATAAACTTGCAGCATTCCTCTTTTTCAAGTATATATTACATTAACTTCCTATCTCAAAATGGGCATTCCACCTCTTGCATTTCAATCATTACCGCACGCACATTATAATCACAATTACTGATATTATTCATATATGTTAGTATAAAAGTGTTATTTTCATATAATCTATGTTTTTGAGTCAATATGACAGTAATTCCGAAATTATTAGCTTTGATAGCGATGATAATTGGGCATAGGGTAAAATATGGACTGGACTGGACTATTTTTTGGACGATTTTTTGGACCATTTTATAAGGGGGGAGGCACACCTTTAGTACTCAGGGAGGGGTGGGTAAAGAAACACTATTGTTTAACTCGGTATTTCGGTGTAGTGCGAAATTCTGTGATCTCGTCTCATGATAAGATCACTAACAAAAGAAAGATAGATAAATTCAGTAATAACATACTGTATACACAAAGGAAAACGTGAAGCAACTGATAGTGCACACTCAAGTCGACTCAAAAGGCACACGGATAACTCAGCAATGGAGGATCGTAAACGTAGTATTTTAAATATAAATTAAACTCCAGTGTTTACGTGGCAGTTTCGCTTTCGCATAACGGAAGTTCCGAGATCTCGTCTGATAACATCAATGACAAAAGGAAGAGAGATAAATCTGGTAATTACACACTGTATACACGTTTTTCGAGGTGTGCGTTTTCAAGGTGTGCGGTCTGCGGTCTGTGGTCTGCGTTTTCGAAGTCTGTGTTAACGTGACGCCTGAGAGAATATTGCTTTGGACGATTGTACCAAATATGATTTCATATAGTAAACGTACAAAAGTTAAAATTGCGATAGCGCTTGTGAATTCTATATTTGCAGCTAAAGTCAAGGGACAACGAACGGTAATTCTGTGATCCCGTCTGATAACGTCAATGACAAAAGAACAATAGATAAATCTGGTAATTACAAAAGGAAAACTGATGGTGCTAAAGTCCACTCAAAAGGCACACGTATGGGGCGCCAACCCAGTCAATATTCCCTCTGTATTTCTGTTACCCAGTTTACTTTTAACATGATCAACTCGACTTTTATATGGCCAACTCTGACGAAGGGCTAACGCTCGAAACGTCAGCCTTTGTAATCGTTACGGTGGCCGACTTTTTATATGGTCAACTTGACTTTTTACATGCTCAGCTTTTGACTTTTTGTATGGCCAACTCGACTTTTTATTTGGTCAACTTGACTTTTTACATGCTCAACTTTTGATTTTTTTCTATGGTCAACTCGACTTTTTATATGGTCAACTTGACTTTGTAATCTCCACAATGCATTGCGTTAGGACTCTAACAAAATGACCGACAATAACGAAGACTTGCAGCACATCACCTCGACGTGTGCCATAGCTAAGCAGGCCCTCGAAGCCATCGACAAATCGGAATAATGACATTCGAAATGTGGCAGCGTTCACGGCTACCAACATTGCTTCGACTTCCTCTGTTTCATCATCAAGCCCTTCGATTGCAGCAGAGCTCGCCCGTCGATTTCCAACTTGCAGCGCACGTGGGGTCACCGCAACTAGAAAACGAACTTCAGCGAGTGCTTTTATGAGTTAGTGATTGGGTGCAATGCATTATGAAACGATTCAAAAGATTACCACGTGACCATGTAAAAAGTCGAGTTGACCATAAAAAGAGTAAAAAGGTCACCATATAAAAAGTCGAGTTGACCATAGAAAAAGTCAAAAGTTGAGCACGTAAAAAGTCAAGTTGACCATATAAAAAGTCGAGTTAGCCATATAAAAAGTCCAGTTGACCATGTTAAAAGTAAACTGGGTCACAGAAATACAGAGGGAATATTGACTGGGTTGGCGCCTCATACACACGCATAACCTATGCCACACTGGTAACTCAACAGTGGAGGATCGTAAACACGATATTTTCAATAAGAATTAAAGTCCAGTGTTTATGTGGCAGCTTCGCTTTCGCATGGCTAAAAAATTAAAGAAACGCCGCGGCCCAGCGCAAAATGTTGATGTAGGAGAAGTCAGTCGAAAAACCGATTAAAATAATTATTACGATCGAGTAAAAGCTCCATTAACCAGTAGTGTTTACAATTACAACCACCTACCACCCCTCCCTGAGTAATAACACTCTTCCCCACCCCTCCCTCAGTACTTATCAACTGCACCCACCCCTCCCTTAGTACTAAAGGTGTACCTCTCCTCTTATAAAATGGTCCAAAAATTCATCCAAAAAATCGTCCAAAAAATAATCCAAACAAATCGTCCAAAAATTAGTCCAGTCCAGTCGATATTTTACCCTATGCCTGATAGTTGTGATGGCCAATCATGTTTAAATAGCTTGGAAGAATTTATCGATGACAGCCAAGAGAGCAGTTATGAGAGTGAAGACAGTGAATACAAATGTTCAGTTGAACCAAATGATTCAAAACACACATATAATCTAATAGGATCGAAACAAAACAATTAGACCAAATAATCATCCAACTACAAATTCCCAACCTTTCCATTTTCTCAAAAGTATGAATCTTTGAGCATTGAATAATTTGACAGTCACTAAAATCTGGTGATTATCAAACTAGACCCATTTCTTAGAATCTGAAACCTGTCCTGTCTCTCAGAATATGACCTTGACCGTGCAATTTGACCTTGTAATTTCACCTTGACTCGGACCTTCGAATATGAGCCAATATATAAAAAAGTGGGCAAAAATTGCCAATTGCTTCACTACTGACCCGAGCTCTGTCATTCTAAATCTTTACCATCCACCTAACACTCATGACACCCGAATCCAACTAGACATGGTGGTACTTACGATGCAATTTATACTTATGCTAAGTAAGGCAAGAAAAATTTCAGGGTGATATTGCTTTTTTATCATAAAATAAAAATTACTCTTATGGGTTAGACTGTTTCGTTTATTCTCCTACCCAAACAAACGCCTTCCGAACAAATTTGTCTCCTGCCATATTTCTTCGATTCAACGACCGCTGACAGTATCCACGCAAACAGCTTGGATAATAATAACGTCTTAACATATAGCTAGTATTCCTCGTGAAGAACTCTTAACGACACCAAACCTCTTTGACTAATGCTATCATCGCTTGTGCTGTAAAATACGGCCGCCATGACGTAACATGCATATGCTACCATAGTAGCGCAAATATTTGATTGTTTCATTCTTTTTGGCAGACGAGTGTCCAGGATGAGCTAAAGGTATCACTTGTTAGTGGCACTCAGAATATGCTCAGGAAGATCGTAATGTTTTTCGCATTGTATCACCAGAGAAATCCCCTATAGGATTTTATAAATATAATGCCTCAGGATAGGAGCGCTATCAAATTGGAAAACAGGTCGCGAAACTTGGAGTGAAAAACATATTTAGAGATAAGCCTGAGCTTTGATCATAGTTAGATACTTTATACGCTGGTAACATTGTGAAGAATTATGTAGCTGACTCGACAAAAAACTCGATCGCAGCTTATAACACAAAGGCACAACAAATCTGAGGTCACCGATTTAACAAATTTGACACATCATTTTCCTCTTCAATCAACAGGTTTTAAAGGTACTATTATCCCTTTTAATCATTTCCTGGCTTTAGCATCTCTGTTGGTAAAAGGAAAATTGTGATTATCATGGTTTGACCCCTATTGGCCTATTGGGAGCACTTGAACTTTCTTTTCCACATGAGCCCCCTTCGCTTCAAAATTAAAATTTGCAGACTTAATTAGGAAGTCAATCATTCTACCAGAGCTTTAGACTTTTCTTTTGAAATACAAATTTTACAACCCTTCTTGACCTTTACGTTTTTACCTTTATGTTTTTACCTTCTTTTAGTTTCCAGAACTTAACCATATTTTCAGCACTTGCCAACACGATGTCCAATATGTCAAATGAGCTGCGCACGATTGCAAGGTTACATGGTGTGTTTCTTGTGGGGTAGGTAGGCATCCAGAAAGTGTGACTGAGGGAACTTCCTGTGGCTTCTGATGCATTCAGGAGGTTTTCTCGGTAGTCTTCTATGCTATGAAGTCTATCCATCAGACTAACAACAGTTACAGGAACAATACCTTTTGAAGCAAATAAAAGTATTAAAATTTAAGTACCTCTTAAAATACCTGATGGAGGAGAAGATTAACGGACACGATTAACAAAAGCAAGTCTAAGGTGTAAAGCAAGCCTAAGGTATAAACCACAACAACTACTAGATTTCAGCGTAGTGTTTTAATCTAAGGCATTTGTTAAGGACATTAGCCAGAAGGCTCATTTTTTTGATTGATTATTGATTAGTTCACTTATTTCAGAATGATCTTAGATAGCCCCATAGTTACAATGCTTATCTGTTTTTCTGTATTTCTATTGGTTTTGTAATCGGACCTTTCAGCGTCACCACGCGCATATAAAAGGCAAGTTTAGCGTCCCTTTAATCAGTTCTTCGTAAGTTTTGAATAGCCTTGGTAAACTCTCGTCCTTTCGTTTTCTTAACCTCTGGCACAAGCGGGACCGATATGTGAGTACCTTTGTAACTTTGTTTTTTCCTTTCCAGTCTTTTCAATGTTGGGCGACGATATACAAACAAATATTGCAATGATCTGTATAGATTTAAGATTTAAAGGCCAAATTCGTGCCAATTTGCGAGTCAGTGAACGCCCATCATTTAGATAGAACAATGGGCTGTTTATCAGTCATCAAAACTCTTTTAATTTATTTCCAAACTTTTGTTCTGTTTTACTTGTATTGTTTATCTCGTTATAGACTTTAGAGCCTAGTATTTGACACGCGATTCTTTGATCATGTATTCCGCGGCTTTTCATTAGATTGATAGAACTTCGTTGTATTGTTGTTTCAGTTTACGATCGATCGTTCGATAGATTGATTGACTGTGAGAATAATCGTTATTTTCGTCATTGATTGTGGTTCGTGGTGGATTTCCTTTCAAGAATAAAGATTCGTGCAAACAGTCAACTTTGGTTTGTCATTTCGATCTGTAAAATAGTCCCAAACACCTAGTTAACCGCGTTTGGAGCGACACGCCCTTGAACTTGAGAATTTAGATTTTGGTCGCCGTAAACGCTAGAGCATTTATTGTGTTTAGTTATCCCGTAGAGGTGGCTTTGCTTCCTTAAAACTCACCTCCACTACCAAAAAAGGACAATAAAAATAAGAAAAGAGTAGAATGGAATGGACGCAGATCTAAAATAATCAAAATTTGTACGATACCGTTTTTTCGCAGGACACCTCTGAATGGCTCTAAATGGTCCTTCATTGCCCCGTCTTTCAATCTAGGGTCGTTTGCGTATAGAACAAAGATCACTCCATGCATTCTCTGTCCAAATGTAGGGGACTGATGAAACTTTTGTCTATTCGGGTTTGATTGTTGGAGATAAATGATATCGCTCGGCTGCAGTTTTCCATTCAAGATATTCTCAAATGCGACTAACTCTGTGGAGTGATAATCGAAGAAACCCCTGGTGTCTGTCAAATGGAAGAACATCTCAGGCAGGTAATCCTCGAGCATAACTGTCTCTTCCTTTCCAGTGTTACCTTCTGTGGCAGTTCCCTTTTCTGTCTCCCTAATTGCTCGTTCACATGTATTGATAAACCAACTCTTCCCAGAACCCGAGGGGCCAAACACACCGATCCTTAGTTGGATTACATCATCGATATTTAATCCAGAGAAATTATCAAGCCCTATCTTGTCGCCAAATTTGTAATCGAACAACTGATCCCGACGTCGGCAAAGTTCGGCCTGCAGCTTCAAACCTTTCCACGCTTCTTCCTCCCTTCTCTCCTCTTCCTCATCTAATTTCCTTTCCCATTCTTGCTTGATTTGCTTTTTTGTTTTCGTCTCTTTACTTGAACCATTCTGAAAATAATTATTTGTTGAGTCTCTTATCTCAAAGATTAAGAATTGTTGCTCTTCGTGTGAAATTTAATCAACGATTTGAACCAGAAAGTCTTAAATTCTGCCAATAAATTGAAGCTATCTTATTAAGTGTTCCCAAAAGGGTTCAATACAGAGAAAGATGAATCAGATATAAACAAAGTCATCCAAAATTTTAGAAAAAGTCCAGCAGGTGTCTTCGCACTGTTACGCCGGTACCTTGCCAAATATCAATGACACATCATCGCTTTGACAATTTACTGAGCTGTTTTTATAAGTCCTCCTTTACTTTTTGACTAAAAAATTTAGACTTTTTTTTTTGTTATATTGACGTAACTTAAGAGGCACAATA
Source organism: Stylophora pistillata (assembly GCF_964205215.1). Lineage (NCBI taxonomy): Eukaryota > Metazoa > Cnidaria > Anthozoa > Scleractinia > Pocilloporidae > Stylophora > Stylophora pistillata. Next base: position 34,454,423 of record NC_142525.1, read on the forward strand.
TTAGTTAATCTAGACGTGCCCGTCTCCTCTCCTTCCTATATACATTGTGACTTAATTAAGTGGTTTAATTTTGTATTGTAAATTTTCTTCCCTTGGAAATTTTATGCTTTTTTACTTTACTTTTTCACCTTCTATCAACTCTGAACTTTCCGTGTATAAATAAAGTGATCTATCTATCTATCTATCTATCTATCTATCTATCTATCTATCTGTATTATCATCTGCTAAGGTTTGGAGAAATAAATACAAATAAAAAATAGATGAAAGCAGTTGTCATTACTGATGACGCAACGCGCTTCTCTCCAAGGAGGGAGCGAGGGCGTTGTGTAACAAGATCCAACAACGGCTGCGAAGGAGAATGGATCGATGCAATTTATTTTGCCTATAAGTACTCAGACAACAGAGACAATAGACAACAATATACCTGCGTACCTGAGTTTATTTCACACAAATTTGATTGTTGTTTTCTCCCTCTCCTAACAGTTGAGGTAAACTAGGCGATGTTTTCGTTCTTTTGAAAGTTATATATATCTTATTAACCAAGCGCGAGGGCCGTACTGGGAGAATATCGGCCCGAGGTCTTGACAGTACGGACCTCGCTGCGCTCGGTCCGTACAAAAAAGACCGAGGGCCGATATTCTTCCAGTACGGTCCCGAGCAAGTTTGATTAATAAGAGATTTATTATACGACTGAAGTTCAAAGGGACACAAGTGCGGTATCATTCGGGACTATTCGGGACAGTGCCCGGTCCAATACTGAGAGAATATTGACCGGCAATAGAGCATTTTGATTGGTTGATTTTAGTTATTGGCCCTCTGACTGCCCGAGTCTTGTAATAAGCGGCTTTATTGACAAAAATGAAGACATCACTTACACAAAGTGTTCCATTGCAACCCACCCATCCAACAAAAATAGCTCTTGCATGCGTAGCATACCCATGTTTATAAGAGTAGCCCTGCTAGCATGATCAGCATAGTTTTAGATTTTTTAACTTAACCTGAGTCATGACCTGCTTGATCTCCAATATTTATTATTTCTAATTTCGGGGTCATGGTTTAGTCTATTTTCAATTTTGCTCTATGTTTTGGGGGAAGAAAGCTACAGCAATACTAAGTCGTTCGTCGTTTTTAAGAATGGGCAAACCGGAAGTAAATACTGGGTCGGTCCCGGTTCCCGCATTCACAGGCAACGAAATGTCAGAACATATTAAATGTATATTGCGTTTTATTAGAGCAAGAGTGTAACTCAAAATTTAGATGACGGATCATGCTTTATTAAAAGTTTGACTTGTTTTGTGTTTCGTATTTGAAAAGCATACTTCACAAAAAAGTAGAATCATTTCCAAAAAGCGAACATAATTTTCAGGATAATTGTCATAGCCTAAGACAGAGAGTTTGCCAACAGCCGCAAAACACTCGAAGAGAAAGCCCCCTTCCTTTGTGAAGAGGGCGAGGACAAACGTCCCCATGCATCAAAGGCACTAACCACCGAAAATGAAGAAGGTACTCCTTGACAACACTAGCTGAAGTCCCTGATATCGACGATGCGGGGTTTTTTTATGCAACATTTTGGATTACGAGGCTGCCAGGAACACCGCGACATGTCTTTGGAAGATTTTTACATCCTGGTACAGTGTATGACGCCAGTCATACTATGAGGTTTTGGTATGGAACGAAAATTCACTCTCTCATTCACTCATTCCATTTCTTGATCTGTGAGACAATTAACTTACGCATTAAAACTTGGATGAAATGCGCTATTCCCGTAGCCACCCTCTCCCAAATAGTTTTGCTTCGGTCCCCAAAGTCATGCTATTCTCTTCGGTTCAAATACCTAGGGGGTGGAACAGAGCAGTAGCGGATCTAGACCTTGAGCTGAGGGGAGGGGCGGTTTTTTGTTTGTGTACACCTGCCGACTTTTCTTCCTTCTGCGATTTGTTTATTTACCCTAAATAAGGAGGGCCGGGCCTCTCGGGCCCCTCCCCTAGATCCGCCATTTAATCCTAGAAATGTTAGCCTTTGTACCTTGAGTTATCAACATAATTCAAAATGGCGTCTGTCGTCGGGCCGTAGGCTAAAATGATCTTGCTTGTTCCTTCTTTTCGCTTCATCCTTGACCAAAAAACACTCTATTAGACCTCACAAACGAACAGAAAAGATCTAGATAAATAATCAGCTTGAAAGCCAGAAGATAGCTGCAAAGTCTCAAAAATGACATGGAAATTTCTCGTCGGACCGTACACTAAAATAATCAAGGTAGTTTTTCCCTTCTTTTGGCTTCATTCATGATCATAATACACAACCGGAAAGAAACGGGCTTTCAAGTCTTAAAATCCCAACGGTTGATATGGAAATATTCCGTTACACCCCGAACGCGATCATTGTGGCTTCTGCCTCCTATGGGATGCGAAGCCAAATACTTCGTCGAAATAATTGATGGTAGGTAACAATAGAATGCCGAAATTGACCCGATTTTGACCCGAAGTCTCTTATCGTTGATTGTAACCATCATTCTGAATTTCTCCCTGACGGCTTTCGAACAAAGTTATAAAGTGAGACCGAAAGGCCGGAAACTTTAACCGGTCCCGAACAACAACCGTCGCCACTCGAAGGACGATAAATTCCACAAAAGTCGACCGACCTCCCTCAAATTTCCACGCGTGAGAGTGCTTAGCTATTACCTACCCGTTCCAGCGGCAAAGTTTCCTAATTCCGCTGTATCGATCTGAGAGCCACTCCGTTTTACCAGCCATTCTTGCTAAATCGCTTTGTAGGTACGCGTACTCCTTTTGCACTTCCTACGGGATTCAAATATCAAAGCGCATCTGACCAAATAAAAGACTCTCCAGGGGATCATTAGGAAGGTTGTGAGGTTTGCCCTATTGTCAAACCACACCGTCTGGGGATCGGGGAGTCGTGCGTGTAATTCGACCCGATGCGCTTTGATATTTGAATCCCGCAGTAAGGGCAAAAGGATTACGCGGAATTTGCAAACTTTTGCTGCTGGAACGAGTAGGCAAAAGTTAAACGCTCTCATGGGTGGAAATTTTTAGGAGATTGGTCGACTTTTGTCGAATATATGGGCCTTGGAGTGGCGACGGTTGAGGTTTCCATCCTTGAGTTTCTTTTGTACACAGTTGACCGATAGCACCACACACGTTACAAAAGAAAGTCGCCAAAACAGCGTTAAAACGACCGTTGGCAACAAAACGGCTACGGAAAAAGGTAAGGAGACTTTGCACGTTTTATTCCCCGCTTTTATTTTCCTTCTAAATTTCTTCTTGATTTTTTTTTTTTTTTTTTTTTAATTTTTCCTTTATTTAAGTTATTTCCGTTAAGGAAAATTAGACCCCAAACTCACACACAGTACGCTTGGGCCGCCTGTGTTTGAACGAATCTTTATTCTTGAAAAGCAATCGACCACGAACCACAATCAACGATGAAAATCACGATCAAGGTGTCTTGATCTCTGTCAGGAGTGAACTCCCTAACGACCTTTGCCGGGAGAGACTATTTTAACTCAACTCTGTTTACATGGCAGTCTAGTTTTTGTAAACGCCAAGTTTTCATAATCAAGAGTGATTCTGATTGAGCAGTGTACTTTTACTGATTATTAAAAAACAAATTTTCTTCAAAATAATATTGCGTGGTATAAGTCAATCTTCACACGTTCAAAGTTTACAGTTGAATTACCTTCGAATGAAGGTCTCTTAAAACTTTCAATTTGACAAACGTCATTATCTGTTTCAACCAATCATTTGATTCAAATTCAAACAAAATTACATCGAGAAACGTTAAGTTTCACTTGTTTTAATTTTTTGACTACCTTTCTTCAGGTGCATTGTCAATATTAAGTACTCGCATTGTGTTGTCGCAAAATTACCTCAAAAAGAGGCTAGGTTAAAAATAGCTAAGCTATTCGGGCACATACGCTAATTTTCTTTTCATGTTTTGGAGTCTGTAACATCTGTTAAATACACAAGCCACCAATTAAATTCATCTATGCTAACCAACGAAATTAGATAAAACCTGTATAAAAGAACCTATAAAAAGAATTACCGTTCCAACGCAAAGGAGACCACAATGCCTCCCTACGGTCTCCCTCTTTAATAACCAGATGTAAGATGACTAAAGTTTAATCTGCGACTTTTATAGATTATTGTCTATGATTTTTCCTAAGTCTCTCTAATCCTAAATTTGCATTTGTTAACAAAATCCCAATACAGTGATTGTCATTAAAAGTAACAATAGTCAGAGGTACGCTCCTTTTCAACGTCGTTTCTTTCCGAAATCTTCAAACCGAAACACTTTATTTGCCTGGAGGTGAAATGGCCACTTAGAGCGTTAATTTTTAAAATTTTACACCGCAGTGACTCGTTCTTTGTTATGCAGACAGTTAAAAGGGAAAATAAAGCCATGTGCAAATAGGAGTTGCAGATCGCCCCATTTAAAAGACTTGAGAGCTGAAACTTACATGTATGAAGACATAAGTCACATACGGAGAAAACATGTAGATATACAAATCTTCAACCCCAGCGCAATTTACATTTTCTCGTACAGATCTTTTAGTGTTTTCTTATGACAGTCGAACTACATGGTTAATTACCGTTTCATGACTTGTCGAAAGGTCCTTTTTTTCAACATAGTTAGACGGAATAGATCCTGTAACGCCTCTTGAGTTTCTCGCAAGAGACCAACCATCCTGAAAATAAAATGAAAAATAGAGGCAAACAATTTTGAATAAACGAAATACAAATTGATATCAACGTGCTTGAGTGTTCCAGTGCTAAGGTATCTAAATCAGCCAAGTTTCGAGCATTCCAACACTTTCCTCCCTCCCTAGTGGACTCCCATTCTTCTCTCACGGTAGTCATCAATTTCAGCCCTAATTAAGGTCAACAGAATAACTAAAACTCCCTCTGTTGGAAGTTATTATTCTATAATTAGGTCTTGAAAACGGCGAAATGAAAACCACCTAAGGGTAAAATTGCTTGCGTAAGTTTACAATCTCTCGAATCATAAGACTGGCATAAAAAATGATCAGATAAATCTAATTAATTCCAGAGAATAAAGAACAAACAAAACCGACTTATCAACAAGACTGCTTCAAGACTTATAAGTTCAAAGAATCCGAGAACTAGCAAAGACAGTTAAATAAGGAAACTCATCGCGAGTCTTAAAACCTAAATACCGTTAATTGGACTCCACATTAAAATATTGACTAAAACCTCAACGCCTATCATCATCATCACACGACGAGCTTTGGCCTCGGTAAAAATTCGCAGCATGAATACTAAAGAGAAGTTATCATTTCTGTCATCAACGTAGAGAATCAATTAACACTTGCAGTCGGTAGGTGTCTATGCGGTTAATCAAAACTGGGCATGCCATGAAGATAAACCAACAGCTTACGAAGAATTATACGAGCCCTTGAATTATGTAGTACCTTAAGAAAAAGATTTGAGGCGATGAAGAATGCCGAAAAAAAAGAAACAAATGCGTGTAGCCTCCTCAGCTGTAATTTACAATTCGTGGCAAAACATTGCTACATTTTCAAAAATACTCTTGCATTTCTTGGTATCTTGTAACTTTGCCTCATGATAAATGAGGAGTTACTGAAATATAAATTCTCAGCTATCCATGTCCGTTGTATTTGTGAACAATAACGCGCGCGTTAGCGTCTGGAATCCAGATCACTTGTTTCGTTCGCATGTGCAATGCATCATAACGTCAGGTATTGTACTTGTGCGGTACGGACAGCTCGGCAAGGAACCTTCCGTCCATTGTGATTGTTATTTTATAAGTTAAAGGTTTACCTATCAATTAACAATTCACAATGAATCTTGGCTCGGAATCACTTAGCGCAATCTCATCATGGAGGCCGAACTCTTCGATCGACGGATCGGCTGAACTTTCAAGAGTTACAGGATCCAATCTCGGCCCGAAAAAGCTCTAATGTGTGCTAACGAAAAATTAATGTGGAATCGGGCTGAATGCTTCTGCAAAGAACGAAATGTTTTTTCGATTCTAACATGAAATACGCAGTGTCACGCCAGCGGTCTCAAGCCCGACAACAAGGCTGTTCGATCAACACCAGGCAACCAAACAACTTGTATGTTGTATCTTCATTTGGTCTCTGTGCCGCACTACTTAAACAGCGAGAATTTACAGCAGATGTATTTGTGAGTTCTCAACTAAATTATTATTCTTGTTGTTGATACGGTAAATCAAATCTCTTTTTACTGTAAACTACCGGACAGATTTGGCGGGAAATGCTTACAGTCGAATGATCACGGTGAATTCATTCAAGAATAGCCGAGCTTGATACCAAGATTTGGGAATTGGTAAAGAATAATGGTTATATAAGTTAATTTCTGTCTTGCTACCCTCCCTTGGCAGCTTTTTCTCCGCCTCCTTTTTTAAATGAGTGTCGCATCAACCGCAGTGTCATTGAAAAAGTATTGAATGGTCCTCCAGGTTTGAGTATTGTATACATGTGCCTGACGGTTATTTTAAATTCATCTATACCCTTCTGGGTAGTGTATACCTGAGGGTTACTTTTAATCTCCTCTTTACCCTCTTGGGTAGTGTATACCTGAGGGTTAATTTTAATCTTTTCTATACCCTTTTGGGTAGTGCATACCTGAGGGTTACTTTTAATTTTTTCTATACCCTCTTGGGTAGTGTATACCTGAGGGTTACTTTTAATCTCCTCTATACCCTCTTCGGTAGTGTATACCTGAGGGTTACTTTTAATCTCCTCTATACCCTCTTGGGTAGTGTATACCTGAGGGTTACTTTAATCTTTTCTCTACCTTCTTGGGTAGTGCATACCTGAGGGTTATTTTTAATATTTTCTATACCCTCTTGGGTAGTGCATACCTGAGGGTTACTTTTGATATTTTCTATACCCTCTTAGGTAGTGTATACCTGAGGGTTACTTGTAATCTTTTCTTTACCCTCTTGGGTAGTGTATACCTGAGGGTTACTTTTAATCTCCCCTATACCCTCTTGGGTAGTGTATACCTGAGGGTTACTTTTAATCTTTTTTATACCCTCTTGAGTAGTGTATACCTGAGAGTCAATTTTAATCTCCTCTATACCCTCTTGGGTAGTGTATGGAAGGCAAGTATTTTCGTGAAACACTGACCAGGAAATTTACTCATTATAAATTGATGCTGGCTATCTATAAATTAAGGAATGGGGAATGAGGAATTGGGAATGGGAGATGGGAAATCTTTAAAATGAGGAATCTTTAAAACAAAGAATCTCTAAAACCGGGAAACTTAAAAACAGGCAATCTTAAAAGCGGGAAACTTTAAAAAGGGAAATCTCAAAAGTGGGAAACTTTAAAACGGGCAATCTTATATGCGGGAAATATCTAAACGGGCAATCCTTTAAAGTGGGAATCTTTGAAATGAAGAATCTTTAAAAGCGGGAATCTTCAAAACGGATAAACTTTAAAAGCGAAAATCTTAAAAATGAAGGATCTTTAAAAGCGGTAATCTTTAAAAGTGGTAATCTTTAAAAGCGGGAATCTTCAAAACGGGCAATCTTTAAGAGCGGAAATCTTTAAAATGGGGAATCTTTAAAAGCGGGAATCTTTAAAAGTTTTTTTTTTGGTGGATGGCAATGGCACTCGATTATTATCTTTTTTTAGCTGAAATGGTAGGGAGTCATCAGCCCTATTATCAATTATGATTGAATACTCTGATCTACGTCGTTTTCCGGAACCATCCGGATAATTCGGGGTTCACAATAACAGCTGGCTTCCGGCAAAATTCTAGGCGGGAAAATTTATATTGTGTAACTAAGATCAACGTTAAAATTATAAAGGGGAATTAAGCTCTTAATCTCCTAGCTAATCATTAAATATACCAAGGGAGCTGATGACTTATTCAACTTCACAGAACAAAACCCCATACTTTTTCCCCAGTTCCCTACAAATGTGAAATGTGAACATTGTCAACAGAGGATTCCTTACTTTATATGGATCTCTCGTTGGTTCTTGAAGTAATGGTAACTGTGGAGACAATTAAGCCAAAGTCAAATGGGTAAAAATATTAAACACGAGTACACAGAACAGTTTACGGCATTAATCAGTGTGATGGCTCTATATTTTGATTAATCGGTTTTTACTAAAACAACTATTCACCTCAGCGTCGGTAGCTAGTGTTGGATATTTACCGGGCCGCTTCACAGCTCGTTTAACATTCAACACTATCCACCTCCACTTTAGTGAATATTAATTAAATACCAAGAGAGATTTCTATCGTTATCATTAACGACCAACTACCTTAAAGCAACACAAATCAGGTGTATATTTTATCCCTATTGACACGGGTCTTGTCAAAGTTTGGGCCGTGTGTTTTAATAAGCGCTTTCGAATATGCAATAATAAATTGGCCGATTCGCGTTAAATTTTGAGTTAGTACTAGGCCAGTCATTAACTTGTTTCACTTTTCAGATCAGAACCTCACTTCTTCACATGAAAACTGCAAACGTGTCACAGATGTAAAACGCGCGAACACTCAGAAGATTACTTAGAAAGTCATCGGGATCCTAATAAGGTTCATCAAGTATCTGCGGAGACAATTAAGCCCCGAGTAAAAAAAAACAGTTAACCGCATTAATCAGAGCGATCTAAGTAAACATTTTTCTAGCATTTTAAGTCGTTCCTAATACCAGGTAAAAACAGAATATCAAGTCACTCTTGAAATGCATCCAGATGTTGGACAAATCATATCGTTAGATTAACTCTGACAAGTAGATATATACAGACATTTTACTATTCAACAAGAATACCTCCTTTTGGTCACTTTTTCTTACAATTTTAGGTAACCTAACCACTTACTTACCATTGCAGCATTTTTTCCTGGGGCAGCGTTACTTTCTGGTGCAGCATTTTTTTCTGGTCCAGCATTTTGCTTTACCGCAAACAGCTGAAAAAGCAGAATAAAAAATTCCTATCCAATTCGAGTGTCTAGCCAACTCACTCAGTTACCTCGCATCCAAAAATGAGACATATTTAGTGGCCGCTGAAACAATCACACAAACGAAGCAGCACTTGTTACCCTGCACGCTCCTTACGGTTGTTATCTTCAGTTGAAGTGCAGATAGCGTTGAAGTAAATTTCTCGCTCATCCGCTTCCCAGCTAATATCAATCACATACTTAATGTTTTTTACATGATTGAAATAAACTTTTACTTCTCATCCATATCCATTCATGATCAAAATGATCGCTTGAAATTTTGATTTATTGGTAGGCGGTGGCTGATTTGATCTTCAACTAGTTTTACTTCTCAGATCAGAACCCCATACCTTAGCCTCAGTTCTTCACATGAAAATTGCAAACGGGTCACGCAGATGTAAAACGCGCGAAATGTGAACAGAAGATTACTTACACCATCATCAGAATTCTCCGCTGAGTCATCTGATATCTGTAGAGACAATTAAGCAAATGTCAAATCTGTAAAAATGTTAAACACGAGTAGGCAGTACAGTTTGCTGCATTAATACAAGTGATGGCTTGACATTTATGATTTATTGGAAGGCGGTGGCTGATTTGATTTTCATCTAGTTTTACTTTTCAAATAAGAACACCATACCTTTGCCTCAGTTCTCACATGAAAATTGCAAATGGGTCACAAAGATGTAAAACGCGCGAAATGTGAACAGAAGATCACTTGCATATCCACAAGGAGCCACTGAGTTGTCTAGTATCGGTGGAGGCTGTGGTGGTACCGCTGACAATAGCCACTGCGGCAGCGGTTGATAATTTGATCGTCATGATTGAATTGAACGTTAAAATCTGAATTTTATATTAAGCTCTTAACATTACAGGTAATCAATAGTTGCTTTGTGGTATATACCAAACCAGCGAATAACGTTGAAGGCACGCTCTGATTGGCTACTCAAACTGTCTTGTCTTTATTGGCGAAAATGGACAAATCTATATCATCGACTTAAGTACAAAATTGATGAAATAAACCGTCTCTTAATGTTGTAGGAGGGGAAATGAACCATATTTCTGTGATTACCAAGCTGCATCTGCAGTCGCATACAAAGTTTGATTTTTTTAAAATAGCTGACTTATCTAAGGAGAAATTTTTCTGGCATTTTATGTTGTTCCTAATGCCAGGTGAAAACGGAATATCAAGTCACACCTTAAATGCATCCAGATCGTAGACATATTAACACCATCAGATTAACTCTGGCAAGTAGACATGTACAGACATGTTGAATTCCTCCTTAACAAGAATACCTCCTTTTGGTCACTTTTTCTTACAATTTAAGGTAACCTAACCACTTACTTACCATTGCAGCGTTACGTTGTGATATAGCATATTTTTGCCGTCTAAGATTTTGTATTACTGTAAACGGCTGAAAAAGTAGAAATAAAATTCTGTTAGCCTCTGAAAAATTTAGCATTATTTCATTTCCAATTCGGATCTTTAGCCAACTCGCTCAGGTACCTCGCATCCAAAAATTAGACATATTTAGTGATCTCTGAAAATATCACATAAACAAAGCAACATGTATTACCCTGCACGCTCCGAAGGGTTCTTCTTTTAAACTGCAGATGGGTATAAAGTATATTTTGTCCAGACATGCATTAATCAAAATGATCGCTTGAAATTTTGATTTATTGGTAGGCGGTGGCTGATTTGATCTTCAACTAGTTTACTTTTCAGATCAGAACCCCATACCTTAGCCTCAGTTCTTCACATGAAAATTGCAAACGGGTCACGCAGATGTAAAACGCGCGAAATGTGAACAGAAGATTACTTACACCATCATCAGAATTCTCCGCTGAGTCATCTGATATCTGTAGAGACAATTAAGCAAATGTCAAATCTGTAAAAATATTAAACACGAGTAGGCAGTACAGTTTACTGCATTAATACAAGTGATGGCTTGACATTTATGATTTATTGGTAGGCGGTGGCTGATTTGATTTTCATCTAGTTTTACTTTTCAAATAAGAACACCATACCTTTGCCTCAGTTCTCACATGAAAATTGCAAATGGGTCACACAGATGTAAAACGCGCGAAATGTGAACAGAAGATCACTTGCATATCCACAAGGAGCCACTGAGTTGTCTAGTATCGGTGGAGGCTGTGGTGGTACCGCTGACAATAGCCACTGCGGCAGCGGTTGATAATTTGATCGTCATGATTGAATTGAACGTTAAAATCTGAATTTTATATTAAGCTCTTAACATTAAAGGTAATCAACAGTTTCTTTGTGGTATATACCAAACCAGCGAATAACGTTGAAGGCACGCTCTGATTGGCTACTCAAACTGTCTTGTCTTTATTGGCGAAAATGGACAAATCTATATCATCGACTTAAGTACAAAGTTGATGAAATAAACCGTCTCTTAATGTTGTAGGAGGGGAAATGAACCATATTTCTGTGATTACCAAGCTGCATCTGCAGTCGCATACAAAGTTTGATTTTTTTAAAATAGCTGACTTATCTAAGGAGAAATTTTTCTGGCATTTTATGTTGTTCCTAATGCCAGGTGAAAACGGAATATCAAGTCACTCTTTAAATGCATCCAGATCGTAGACATATTAACACCATCAGATTAACTCTGGCAAGTAGACATGTACAGACATGTTGAATTCCTCCTTAACAAGAATACCTCCTTTTGGTCACTTTTTCTTACAATTTAAGGTAACCTAACCACTTACTTACCATTGCAGCGTTACGTTGTAATATAGATATAACATAATTTTGCCGTCTAAGATTTTGTAGTGCTGTTAACAGCTGAAAAAGTAGAAATAAAATTCTGTTAGCCTCTGAAAAATTTAGCATTATTTCATTTCCAATTCGGATCTTTAGCCAACTCGCTCAGCTACCTCGCATCCAAAAATTAGACATATTTAGTGATCTCTGAAAATATCACATAAACAAAGCAACATGTATTACCCTGCACGCTCCGAAGGGTTCTTCTTTTAAACTGCAGATGGGTATAAAGTATATTTTGGCCAGAAATGCATTAATCAAAATAATCGCTTAAAATTTTAATTTATTGGTAGGCGGTGGCTGATTTGATCTTCAACTAGTTTTACTTTTCAGATCAGAACCCCATACCTTAGCCTCAGTTCTTCACATGAAAATTGCAAACGGGTCACGCAGATGTAAAACACGCGAGATGTGAACAGAAGATTACTTACACCATCATCAGAATTCTCCGCTGAGTCATCTGATATCTGTAGAGACAATTAAGCAAATGTCAAATCTGTAAAAATATTAAACACGAGTAGGCAGTACAGTTTACTGCATTAATACGAGTGATGGCTTGACATTTATGATTTATTGGTAGGCGGTGGCTGATTTGATTTTCATCTAGTTTTACTTTTCAAATAAGAACACCATACCTTTGCCTCAGTTCTCACATGAAAATTGCAAATGGGTCACACAGATGTAAAACGCGCGAAATGTGAACAGAAGATCACTTGCATATCCACAAGGAGCCACTGAGTTGTCTAGTATCGGTGGAGGCTGTGGTGGTACCGCTGACAATAGCCACTGCGGCAGCGGTTGATAATTTGATCGTCATGATTGAATTGAACGTTAAAATCTGAATTTTATATTAAGCTCTTAACATTACAGGTAATCAATAGTTTCTTTGTGGTATATACCAAACCAGCGAATAACGTTGAAGGCACGCTCTGATTGGCTACTCAAACTGTCTTGTCTTTATTGGCGAAAATGGACAAATCTATATCATCGACTTAAGTACAAAGTTGATGAAATAAACCGTCTCTTAATGTTGTAGGAGGGGAAATGAACCATATTTCTGTGATTACCAAGCTGCATCTGCCGTCGCATACAAAGTTTGATTTTTTTAAAATAGCTGACTTATCTAAGGAGAAATTTTTCTGGTATTTTATGTTGTTCCTAATGCCAGGTGAAAACGGAATATCAAGTCACTCTTTAAATGCATCCAGATCGTAGACATATTAACACCATCAGATTAACTCTGGCAAGTAGACATGTACAGACATGTTGAATTCCTCCTTAACAAGAATACCTCCTTTTGGTCACTTTTTCTTACAATTTTAGGTAACCTAACCACTTACTTACCATTGCAGCATTTTCTCCTGGGGCAGTGTTACTTTCTGGTGCAGCATTTTTTTCTGGTCCAGCATTTTGCTCTACCGCAAACAGCTGAAAAGCAGAATAAAAATTTCCGTTCGCCTCTCAAAAATTTACCATTGTCTTCTCAAAATTTTTTCCTATCCAATTCGAGTGTCTAGCCAACTCACTCAGTTACCTCGCATCCAAAAATAAGATATATTTAGTAGCCGCTGAAACAATCACACAAACGAAGCAGCACTTGTTACCCTGCACGCTCCTTACGGTTGTTATCTTCAGTTGAAGTGCAGATAGCGTTGAAGTAAATTTCTCGCTCATCCGCTTCCCAGCTAATATCAATCACATACTTAATGTTTTTTACATGATTGAAATAAACTTTTACTTCTCATCCAAATAAACGGTTGCAACAATAGAGAGCGAAAAAACAAAATTCACTAATATATATATATATATATATGTATATCATATATAGATACATAGATAGATAGATAGATAGATAGGCTAATTCATAACAAAAAGAAAGTTTAAATAACAATTGGAAAAGAAACACCTGGACCAATCATAGGTCAAATTAACTAATCCTGTGAAACGTTTCAAATTTAAAATAACAACGGCAAAACAAAACATAATATGCATAATAACAACAAAGCTTAAAGTTTAAAACTCTGCAAAGCATAACGACGGCACTGTTAGCTTAAGCGGTGATTTAACATTAAATTTTGTGTTTAGGGGACAAGGAGGAGAGGAAGCACCCAGTAACGGAGAAAAGCATAAGAAAATATTGAAGTTCTGGGCGGTAAAAGTTATATTGTGTAATTAAAATCAACGTTAAAATTTAAAATGGGAATTAAGCTCATAATCTTACAGCTAATCATCAAATACACCAAGGGAGCTCATGACTCATTCCACTTCACAGAACAAAACCCCATACTTTTGCCCCCACTTCCCTATACGCAAATTGTAAACAAGTTACACAGATGTGAAATGTGTGCATTGTAAACAGAAGACTGCCTACCTTAGGGCGATCCCTCGTTAGCTCTACTGGTAGCAGTGGAGACAACTAAGCCAAATATAAATAGGTAAAAATATCAAACACGAGTACACGGAACAGTTTACTGCATTAATCAGGGCGACTGCTCTAGATTTTGACTTATTGGTAGGCAGTTGCTGATTTGATCGTCACGATTGAAATAAACGTGAAAATTTAAATTTTGAATTAAGCTCTTAACAATACAGGTAATCAACAGACAAGTAGTGGTATATACAAACCATCGAATAACGTTAAAGGCGCGCTCTGATTGGTTACTCAAGCTTACCTATATTGGCGCAGATTGAGAAATCTTTTCATCAAATGAATTACAAACTTGATGAAATAAAAAGCCTTTTCTGTAAGTGTTTTAGGAAAGGAGATAAACCATATTTCTGCAATTACCAAGCTGCATCTGTCGTCCCATAAAAAGATTTGTTCTGCTGAAATAACTGACTAATCTAGGTAGACATCTTTCTGAAATTTTTGATGATGTTCCTAATACCAGGTGAAAACGGAATATCAAATCACTCTCGAAATGTATCGAGAGCTTGGACATATTCACACCGTCAGATTAACTCTGGGAAGCAGATATCTACAGACAAGTTGCTCTTCAACCAGAATACCTTTTTTGGTCACAATTTCTTAATTTGTTAGGTAAGATACAATGAATATATGAAGTTCATATATTTTGAACTGCGGTTGTAGATACGTATGATACAATGAATATATGAAGTTCATATATTTTGAACTGCGGTTGTAAATACGTATGATACGTATGCATAAATAGCGCTCTTTACTGCGAGGATCGTGCATCATACGTATTGTTAAGTAAGATAACCACTTCAGTACTTACCGGCCTCGCAGCTTTTTTTCCTTGGGTAGCGTTACTTTCTGCTGCAGCATTTTTTTCTGATCCAGCATTTTCCTTTGCCATAAACAACTGAAAAGGCACAGATAAAATTCCGTTCGCCTTTGTAAAACTCACCATTGCACCCAGTAACGGAGAAAGGCATAAGAAAATATTAAAGTTCTGGGCGTTAAAAGTTTTATTGTGTAATTAAAATCAGTGTTAAAATTTAAAATGGCAATTACGCTCTTAATCTTACAGCTAATCACCAAATACACCAAGGGAGCTCATGACTCATTCCACTTCACAGAACAAAACCCCATACTTCTGAATAAAGGCTGATAGTTTCGAAAGAAACTGTTTGGGGCTGCGTCGGTGGGGGTAACAAAGAATTTGGATATATCAACAAAGTTGAAATGGTAAATTGGCCACCGTAACGATTACAAAAGCTGACGTTTCGAGCGTTAGCCCTTCGTCGGAGCGAATAGAGAAATTGTGGGTTGTGTGTGCTTTTGAAGGCAAAAAATGGAGCCACGTTATTGGTGGGAACATGGCAACGAGAAAAACAAGAATAAATTAGTGGAATGAAAAGCGTTCGTTGATCCCTGTGGGATTTAGATACTTTTTCCCTAGTTTTACTTTTGATTTAGATACTTTCCCCCCAGTTCCCTATAAGCAAATTGTAAGAAAATTACAAATACTTTTGGTCACTATCTCTTACATTGTTAGATAAGATGACCACTTCAGTACTTACCGGCCTCGCAGCTTTTTTTCCTTCGGCAACGTTACTTTCTAGATCTGGTGCATTTTTTTCTGATCCAGCATTTTGCTTTGGCCTTAACACCTGAAAAGGCAGAGATAAAATTCCATTCGCCTTTCAAAAACTTCCCATGCACCCAGTAACAGAGAAAAGCATAAGAAAATAAAGCTAATCACCAAATACACCAAGGGAGCTGATGACTAATTCCACTTCACAGAACAAAACCCCATACTTTTTCCCCACTTCCCTATACGCAAATTGTAAACAAGTTACACAGATGTGAAATGTGTACATTGCATTGTAAACAGAACACTGCCTTCTTTGGGGCCATCCCTCGTTAGATCTACTGGTAGCAGTGGAGACAACTAAGCCAAATATAAATAGGTAAAAATATCAAACACGAGTACACGGAACAGTTTACTGCATTAATCAGGGCGATGGCTCTAGATTTTGACTTATTGGTAGGCAGTTGCTGATTTGATCGTCACGATTGAAATAAACGTTAAAATTTAAATTTTAAATCAAGCTCTTAACAATACAGGTAATCAACAGACACGTAGTGGTATATACCAAACCAGCGAATAACGTTGAAGGCACGCTCTGATTGGCTACTCAAACTTACATTTATTGGCGCAGATGGAGAAACTCTTTTCATCAAATGAATTACAAACTTGATGAAATAAAAAGCCGTCTCTGTAATTGTTTTAGGAAAGGAGATAAAACATATTTCTGTGATTACCAAGCTGCATCTGTCGTCGCATAAAAAGATTGGTTCTGTTGAAATAGCTGACTTATCTATGTAGACATTTTTCTGGCATTTCATGATGTTCCTAATACCAGGTGAAAACGGAATATGAAATTACTCTTGAAATGCTTCCAGAGCTTGGACATATTAACACCATCAGATTAACTCTGGGAAGCAGATATCTAAACACAATTTGCTCTTCAACCAGCATACCTCCATTTGGTCACTATTTCTTGCATTGTTAAGTAAGATAACCACTTCAGTACTTACCGGCCTCGCAGCCTTTTTTCCTTGGGCAGCGTTACTTTCTAGATCTGGTGCATTTTTTTCTGATCCAGCATTTTGCTTTGCCCTAAACAGCTGAAAAGGCAGAGAAAAAATTCCGTTCGCCTTTGAAAAACTTACCATGCACCCAGTAACAGAGAAAGGAATGAGAAAAAATTGAGGTTCTGGGCGGTAAAAGTTATATTGTGTAATTAAAATCAACGTTAAAATTTAAAATGGGATATGAGCTCTTAATCTTAAAGCTAATTACCAAATACACCAAGGGAGCTCATGACTCATTCCACTTCACAGAACAAAACCCCATACTTTTTCCCCACTTCCCTATACGCAAATTGTAAACAAGTTACACAGATGTGAAATGTGTACATTGTAAACAGAACACTGCCTACTTTAGGGGGATCCCTCGTTAGATCTACTGGTAGCAGTGGAGACAATTAAGCCAAAGTCAAATAGGTAAAAATATCAAACACGAGTACACGGAACAGTTTACTGCATCAATCTGGGCGATGGCTCTAGATTTTGACTTATTGGTAGGCAGTGGCTGATTTGATCGTCACGATTGAAATAAACGTTAAAATTTAAATTTTAAATCAAGCTCTTAACAATACAGGTAATCAACAGACACGTAATGGTATATACCAAACCAGCGAATAACGTTGAAGGCGCGCTCTGATTGGCTACTCAAACTTGCCTATATTGGCGCAGATTGAGAAATCTTTTCATCAAATTAATTACAAACTTGATCAAATAAAAAGCCGTCTCTGTAAGTGTTTTAGGAAAGGAGATAAAACATATTTCTGTTATTACCAAGCTGCATCTGTCGTCGCATAAAAAGATAGGCTCTGTTGAAATAGCTGTCTTATCTAAGCAGACATTTTTCTGGCATTTCATGATGTTCCTAATACCAGGTGAAAACGGAATATGAAATCACTCTTGAAATGCATCCAGAGCTTGGACATTGTTTCGTTAATACAATGAATTATTAACTTGATTTCCTGATTGACTTTGATTGACACTAAGTTTCGCAATTAAGCCACGTGAATAAGTCTGCTTTCAGTTCAGATGTTTAGATTCGAAGTGACCTTCATGTTTTGCTGACCCGTCGCGCTGACCCGTATTCTGTTATACCCTGATCTTTTATATTTGTTGCTGACTTGTATACCGTGAAACAATCCTACTAGACATTGCCACAGAAGTAAGTTATCAGTGCTGCAATTCTAGCTAATAGTTTGACTCGTGAGTTTATGTATCGATAGATCCTGTTCAGTCTCTCAAATGTACTTAATCTCTTTTTTCTAGATCGAATAATAATATTAATCAGAGAATGTTTAGAAATACATTTGATAATAAAAATTAACGGTAAAAAACTACGACGTTTCGAAGTCTGCATGACCTCATTATCAAGTAAAATGTTAAAACTGATGTAAAATTGTAGCTCAGAGATTATATACAAATAAAATGTGATAACTTCATTAGAATAATGAGCGTTCATTGTTATTGGTGTTTAGCATGTCAGATCGTGCAGTATATGTTTAAATAAATACTTTTGCACGTATTGAGTCAGACTGCGTGTTTAGCTTTGGTTTTTGTTCGCGAATGAATAGCATTTCGTGAATTAGGCAGTCCATTTTTCCGCGGCATTTCTTGAGAACGGAAAACATTCCCCCTAGGCTAGCGGACGCCACACCGTGGGCTTCTTTCAGATGCCTGCCAATGACAGAGGCTTTATGTTCTTCTATGCGTTGATGAAGATGGCGTGTGGTATAACCGATATAATCCGCATCGCACGAATCACATTTAAAAGTGTAAACAACGCATTGGTGGTTAATTAAAGCGGGCTTCTCTTCTTGTATCTTGAGCTTTCCCTCGATCTTACGACTCGTGAAAACTGGTTGTAGGTCAGTTCCGATTTTCCGGCCAAGATCTTTCAGCTGATGTCTTACTGTGTCGGCCGATTTTTGGTCTTTAAATGCTAAAGTTATTCTGACAGGTTTTTGTGTAGCCGCGTCAAGTTCAGTTGGGGTTTCGTGACGGCTTTGGATCGTAGAACTCGTGTACCAGGCGATAGCTGAGTTGATGAGTTTCACTGGGTACTTAAGCTTAGTAAACATCCGCTTGAGATGCTGGCATTCCTTCGTAAAAGATTCTTTCGTTGATGACAGGCGGTAAGCTCGGTTCAGCATTGTATTCAGCAGAGATCTTTTGTAACGCTGATCGACATGGCTCTGGTAATGTAAGAGCAGTCCTGTATCAGTTGGTTTATGATATACGCTTGTTGTCAGGTGGCAACCGTTTTTCTCAATCATCATACCGAGGAATGGAAGCTTGCTGTTTTCAGCAATTTCCATTGTGAACTGTATGGCAGGATGGCATTCGTTCAATGTTGAAAGGAAGGCTGTTGCGGCTTGAATATTTGGCATCGTGGCTAATGTGTCGTCGACGTACCTTTTGTAGAAACTTGGTAACTTGTTGTTGCGATCCAGTTGTTCTTCAATGGAGCACAGGAAAACGTTTGCCATAAGGGGTCCCAGGGGCGAGCCCATGGCCACACCGTCCACCTGCTCGTAAAGTTGACCGTCGAACTGAAATAGCTGATCTTTGGTTGCTATTCTTAAAAGTTCGGTAAGACCTGTCTTTGTGAGGTTGAGACCATGCGTTTCATTAAACCAGTTGTTTTTAAAGGCTTTTTCAGCGATGATCTCAATAGTCTCGTCGAGTGGCACGTTGGTAAATAAAGCACATACGTCATACGACACGAGAATGTCATTCGGGTTGAGTGGTGTATGCCATCCTGCCATACAGTTCACAATGGAAATTGCTGAAAACAACAAGCTTCCATTCCTCGGTATGATGATTGAGAAAAACGGTTGCCACCTGACAACAAGCGTATATCATAAACCAACTGATACAGGACTGCTCTTACATTACCAGAGCCATGTCGATCAGCGTTACAAAAGATCTCTGCTGAATACAATGCTGAACCGAGCTTACCGCCTGTCATCAACGAAAGAATCTTTTACGAAGGAATGCCAGCATCTCAAGCGGATGTTTACTAAGCTTAAGTACCCAGTGAAACTCATCAACTCAGCTATCGCCTGGTACACGAGTTCTACGATCCAAAGCCGTCACGAAACCCCAACTGAACTTGACGCGGCTACACAAAAACCTGTCAGAATAACTTTAGCATTTAAAGACCAAAAATCGGCCGACACAGTAAGACATCAGCTGAAAGATCTTGGCCGGAAAATCGGAACTGACCTACAACCAGTTTTCACGAGTCGTAAGATCGAGGGAAAGCTCAAGATACAAGAAGAGAAGCCCGCTTTAATTAACCACCAATGCGTTGTTTACACTTTTAAATGTGATTCGTGCGATGCGGATTATATCGGTTATACCACACGCCATCTTCATCAACGCATAGAAGAACATAAAGCCTCTGTCATTGGCAGGCATCTGAAAGAAGCCCACGGTGTGGCGTCCGCTAGCCTAGGGGGAATGTTTTCCGTTCTCAAGAAATGCCGCGGAAAAATGGACTGCCTAATTCACGAAATGCTATTCATTCGCGAACAAAAACCAAAGCTAAACACGCAGTCTGACTCAATACGTGCAAAAGTATTTATTTAAACATATACTGCACGATCTGACATGCTAAACACCAATAACAATGAACGCTCATTATTCTAATGAAGTTATCACATTTTATTTGTATATAATCTCTGAGCTACAATTTTACATCAGTTTTAACATTTTACTTGATAATGAGGTCATGCAGACTTCGAAACGTCGTAGTTTTTTACCGTTAATTTTTATTATCGAATAATAATATACTGGAAAAAATTATACGATTTTCATAAGCTAGTTGGATTCCCTGTTTGGTTTATCGGACCAGACATATTAACACCGTCAGATTAACTCTGGGAAGCAGATATCTACAGACAAGTTGCTCTTCAACCAGAATACCTCCTTTTGGTCACTATTTCTTACAATGTTAGACGACATAACCTCTTACTTACCCTCGCAGCACTCACTGGGGCAGCGTTATGTTCTGATGCAACAATTTTTTGCCGTCTAGCATTTTGTTTTACTGTAACAGGCTGCAAAAATAGAAATAAAATTCTGTTAGCCTCTGAAAAATTTAACATTATTTCGCCTCCAATTCGGATCTTTAGCCAAATCACTCAGGTACCTCCCATCCAAAAATAAGACATATTTAGTGTTCTCTGAAAATATCACATAAACAAAGCAACATGTATTATCCTACACGCTCCGAAGGGTTCTTCTTTTAAACTGCAGATGGGTATAAAGTATATTTTGTCTAGATATGCTTCTCAGTTAATAACAATCACAAGCTTACAGTCTGAAATTCGCTAAGTATAATTACGGCACTGTCATTTTAAGTGGTGATTTACTTCACATTTTGTGTTTAGGAGACAAGGAGGAGAGGGAGGACCCAGAAACGAGAAAGGCATATCAAAATATTGAAAATCTAGGCGGGGATAATAATATTGTGCAATTGATACTAACTGTATAAATTTGAACTGTAAATTAAACTCTCAAACTTATAGGTAATCAGCAAATATACCAAGAGAGCTGATGACTCATTCCATTTCACAGAACAAAACCCCGTACTTTTACCCCAGTTTTCTATACGCATATTGTAAACAAGCTACACAGATGTTCAATCTGCTCAATGTGAACAGAAGATTACCTACCTCTTCATAAAGATCCTCCTCCGATTCTTTCGTTTTCTTTGCTCGCAGGGGAAACTTTAACCTCCCGCGAAACTGAACGTCCATATCAGGTCAAAAATTACTTCAGAGCAAGCAAATTGAAAGCAACTACAGAAGTAAACTGCAATTTCCTCTTCCTCTACGGATTAGTGGGGTAATAGAATATACACCGTGAATTGTGTATCATTTGAATGTGTATATCAGTTCTAAACTCACTCAACATTGACAATTAAGTTCTTACCGGGCCCAATCCTCCTGATGAAATAAGTGGAGCAACGAGTTTTCGTTTTCGCTTCGGACAGATGTTGAAAACAGCATTTTCAAGCAGGGTAGGGGGGAAGCTTCTTTCCATACATTCCTCTAAATGAAAGCGAAACGATGTTCTCACAACTTGCAAAGCAATCTCACCGGAAATTGTCAGCGGATAGCTCTATTGCAGACGAGCAATAGGTGTTTACTAAGAAAAACATTGCGATTAACTTCGGAAATCGAGGAAATTTGCCAGACTAGTAATTTTTTAAGGATCCGAAGACGCTTTCCGTTTTGTAAAGACCATCGGGCCGGGATACGATCCAAACTTGTAAAATTTGTCGCTCTCGGCTCGGCTGATGTCTGCAGCAAGATGTTAGGTAGGCCTTTGCATTGTTAAATTCGCATAACCAAATTAGTGAACAAAGAATTTTCAAGAATTTTCCTCGTCGTTCTTTGTGCGGCCTCACGCCGATCCATTTCAAGCTTATATCCCTAATGAATCCATATCTTCATTTGACCAGAGATTTTAAAAGATGAAAACGTTGCCCACAACGCGATTACTTTTTCAAGAAGATGAAATTTCAATCAAAAGTTTTCATTGTCAAGCCTTCTTTCAATCATGATTTTGAATACTAAGTGCAGATATGTTTCAATAGTTAGTCAGTATTGAAAATCTAAGGTTTAAAAGAGTTCGGCTATTATGACAAAAGATGCTATGTGAACCGCTGAACAGCTCTCACAGTCTATTTAAAGACCCACAGAAAAGTCTGGTGCAGTGGAACCTCCTTTTAACGAAGTGCCACGGGACTGGGGAAATTGGTTCGTTATATCGAGGGTTCGTCAATATCGAGGTTCTGTGACATAAATTTTACTGTAACTTTAGCCGGGCTGAAACTGAAGTATCATCCGTTATACCGAGGACTTCGTTAACGTGATAGAGGTTCGTTAAATCGAGGTTCCACTGCATGTAGATTAACAGATCATAAGGTCATTCACATATGTACATGGTACATTCTTGATTGCCTATGACGTCTTGCGAGACAGCCATTCAACGGATCGCATTGCATTTTTTGTCATTTTAGCCCGAACTCCTGTCAAGCTGGACGCATCGCTTATGGCAGGCCAAATAAGAAACTGAGGAATTAAACTACAAGCACAAAGCTTTAAAATGTCGTAAACTTTGTAAATATATATACCTGACCTTTTTATTGGCCGTTAAATAGGCTGTGATGGCTATTAAGCAGTTTCCATTGCACTTTTTTTAAATAATAACTCCAACTCTTTACAACCTGAGTGGACGCGCTGCTTATAGTCTGTAATGGTAAGCCAGGACGGAGAATCAGAGTAATTAAATTACAAGGATAAAGTATATTATGATCTGTAATTGTAGATGGCAGACCCCTTCATAGGCCACCGAAGTTGACCTTTAATTTCCCTCCGCGAAAAAGACGCAGAGAACCTTATTTCACACTTTTCAGACTTAAACGTAACAACATGAGAAGAAATTAAACTTTCAGGGAGATAAAAGGACCACCTGGTAGCACACAAAATTTGAAAGTGGGACTGTATCGCGTTGAAGCACATACGAAGTTGCCGAATCTTCATTATTTTACGGGGAAGCAACAGCCATCTAGGCGTACTTTTGAAGTTTTCGATTTTACGGAGAAAGCAAAGCGCGATAGAACTTTTTTATATAATTTTTGAAAAAGGTTCACCAAAAGCGTCCTTTGGGAAAAATAAAATGAATTACGAAATGTCGGCGGATCCTCGATATCTATGATCGATGGCTCTTAACCTTGTAATAGAATGAATAGTCGATCGTGGCTAAACCACACTCGCTTTGGCCGAACTTACACAGACTTGCAGACGTAGAACAGACACGATTATGATTAATCATCGCGGATAACTTACCTACTTGTTGATGATTCTGATCCAATCGGTCCTGTTTGCGGCAAACTAGCGATAAAGACCGACTAGCTTTCCTGGTTTAATATAGATGAAGATATCTCTCGCCGCTAAAGCGGCTTGAAGCGACAAAAGGCTATACGGCTGATAACGTGGTCTCGGAATGTTTCAGCGCCACTCACGATCAGTCCAAGGCAGTCACTTCTTTCCACATTGGTTCCCTAAATCCCAGTTTTATGTCAGCTCATCGCTTACTCTTCAAGGAGTAATCCTCGCAAAAGGACTGGTTATTATGCCGTTAGCGGGTAAATACCCAACGCTATAACAGACAGTTGGAAATTTGAGTCAACTGTGAGAGTCTGGTGCCGAAGAAGGTATCTTCACGGAATAAAAAAGGTGACGGTTTTCGTGGAAATCTCACTTCCGCTTTTTTTCGCAGGAGATAGCGTCGAAGAAGCGACGATTATTTTGAGGTGGGAGAGCATAAAACCAAGACTACAGAGGAATTATATTTTACAATGGGAGGAAGTGAGTCAAAAATTGTAAGTACAGGTACAATTGGTGTATTTTGCGTTCAACATGTCTATTCTATGTTAACAAGCATGGCAAGCGGGCTTCGCTCTTCGCTTAGTTCGCAAATGAGGTGGTTCTCTGGCGTCAAAGTACAGAAACAACTGGTTTCTTTCTTCTCAAGACATCCATAAAAAAGCATTCAGGTAATTATAAACAAAACGAAATCAACGCAGAGATGAAAATGCGGTGTTAAAATTGCCAGCAAGGTTAATTGTTAGCTCGATAGTATAATTTCCATGGTAGAGGGACTTGACCAACGTTGGATCTGCACGAAGCTTCGACTATTCAATTTGTATAATCCTTTACACATAAAATTAGAGAGGAGTGCCACGGATAATTGCGGAAAAAATGGATACACTTTGTAGTGCACACTAAACACGACAATTCCTTCGTTTGAAAGCAGCAAAAGCGAAAGACTTGAATATTTCGATTTCGAAGGAAAATCGATTGAAAATTATTTACGCTGTCCTTCTGGGCAGAAGAAACAAGAGCCAGAGTATATTATATAGTCCCGACCTTTTTTGATAAAACAGAATAAAACGGAAAACAGGGCAACGAAATGAAGTGGTCTAAAGCGAAAGTAAATTTGTCAGATTCCTTTGATTTCTGGGTAACTCATCTTCCGCTTGTGATACTAGTAAATCTTGGAACCGGTACAATTACGGATCAATAAAACTGGATTACTTTTTATTTCAGTAAAAATAGCTAGAAGGTTTTAATATTGAAAACACGATTTGTAAATCATTTTCAAAAGTTACTAAATCTGCTTGACGCTTTCTGCTGCAGTGTCCTCAGTATATTTTTAAAATTCTCCAGTAACGCAATTTTGTCACGCGTGCCTGATTTTGTCCTTCGCTTTCTATTGCAAAAGAAAAGATCAATAATTTTATAAAGTCCATGCGTAACGATTACGGACATCATTTACATATGTCGGGAGGCTTTGAAGAATGAGGTATAACACAATAGACGCTATTCTTATTTGATGACATGTAAATGAGTGGCCGGGTATTCTAAAGTTTAGCCACGATTACAAACTTATAATTGGTCAGTAACACGTGTACTGTTGTAGAATCTCACTGGTAATAAAAATGATACGATCGTTATGATCGAGCCCGTAGGGCGAATCAAAATACATACAAAAGTGAAAATACTCAGCGACTCTACACAACAAAACGTCTGATGAGAAATTTATTATTCAACAAGCCAAATGTCTAACGCGGACGAATGTCTAACCGGTTCTCTGGGGTACAAATATCGCGTGAAATTTGTACTCGATTCGTGCGTTAAATGTACTCTACATTATGCAGTTGGATAACAAGTGGAAAAATTTCCCCTTTTTCAAGTTTCGAGATATTGTGAGAAAAACATAAGATATACTAAGATTTAAGAGAAAGATTAGTGGATAACACCTCATTTCACTATTTCTAGGTGGAAAATTCACACCCTTTCACCAAAACTTGAATTCAATTAAGGCACACTGTAATTGATTTGGTGAATATGATGAATACTAACCTTACACCTTGCGTACTGCGTATGGGTATACTGTGCGTATGGGTATACTGTGACATGGCATAGTTATTACTGTTGTCAGAGAATTTGCGTTTGGTACTTAGTAAGCTTTTTTTTTAATAAAGAACTATGAGACAGTGGACAGAACGGATCCCAGCGCGCGTTTGCAAGGCGAGAGGATAGCTCAAGAAGAAAATGAGCAGAGAATGAGAGATTTGCGTGACAAGATGGAAAGAGACCGCGAGCTGGCATTACGCGAGGCGAAGGCGCGTGCCTTGTGCGAAGACGAGGAACAAAGGGAGCTTTTAGAAAAACAACGACGTGAAAGAGAAGAAACTGAAAGAAGATTAAAAGAGGAAGAAGCGTTCCTTAAACTCAAACAAGAACTGATGATGTACGACTTTCAGATTTGTCCAAGGATCAGGAAAGAATCTTTCACGGATTTGCAGGTGGCCGACATTGATCTGATTCGCATTGCTCTAATTGGCCCGACAGGATCTGGTAAAACTAGTTTTGTAGGTAAGAGCAAAATTTTACTTTTTGAATCAATCATCAACCCCTTAAATATGCTGTTATAGGGAATAGCCAGTTATTGGGCGCGTTTCAACTCTAAATGGTTTTTCCGATAATTGAGGTTTCGGATGCAAAAACGATTTCAACAACTGAAACATTTCGCCATGTTAAAAGACACGACGAACATTTTGCATAGTAAATGTATGGGCAAGGCGAATTGAGTAAAGTAAAGTAAAGTAAGCTTTATTTGTCAGAGCAGGTCAGTGCTGGCAGTCTTACAGCTGATGTAGACCTGCTATTAACCCACCCATCCCACCCCAGGGGAGGACATCCATCACACTGTAATCTCGTGCGTGGGAAATTAACGTCTCCTACCCCTAACCCTGCAGGAGAAGGGACCTCCATTTATTCGTCCCTATCCAAGAAGACTAGAATATCTAACCATTTCTTGATGTTATAGAAAGGTAGCATATTCTCCTCATTTTTATTTAAAGATTTTGAGTGTTGGTCCGGCCGGGGCTCGAATCCTCAACCTCCTGCGCAACAGTCCAGCGCTCTACCCATTGAGCTAACCGGCAGGCGGTTAGTGAAGGCAACCAAGCGCGCATGAAGAAGTCTCATAAATTTAATTTAATTTATTCGCCACGGGAATGGCAGGAGAAAGGAACAGAACTTTCGTCCCAATTGACACCTAACCCCAATTCGCAGTAAAGAGCCCACACCACATCACAGTAATCTCGTGAGTGGGTTCTTTAATGTCCACTGCCTGACCAAATTAACTAATTAATAGATGCTGGAGACGGGACCTGCGGTTTATTTGTTATGTCGTGCACATTTTATCAGAGTTTTTTTGCATATCCTGAGACACGATTCGATTAATTTGGAAGGTACATTACAGCGGGCCCTTGGAGATGCCGAACAGAGCGCCTTTGAACAGGGGACAGGAAGCGAAGGAACTATTTTGCTCGAGGAATACTATGTGCATAAGAAGATTCGGATGATTGACACCAGGGGTTTTTTTGAGACTGACGAGAGACTCCTGGATGAGTGTCTGAACATCATGTCAGGAAGGTAAGAATAAAATAGTTTTAATGGTTTACCATAACGATAACAAAAAGAGCAATAATATTAATGATACTAAAAACGATAATAGTAATAACAATAATGATAATAGTCATGATAATGATAATAATGATAATGACATGTCTCTCGCTTCTTGTTGCAACATCTTTCAGGGTAGAAAAAAAGGTGCAGTTTTTCAACTTTAACTTAAATTTCTATTTCAGAATAACAGGCAAAGCCGCCTATAGCCATAGTGACATAGAGCTTCCTCTCTTGCCGCTTAAGCATTAGTGTTTTGTTTGGGGTGTATTCAAAACGGGTATATAAAAGGCGCGAACACCCCTTTGCAAAACAATGTGCACTAGCCCTTCTCTGCGCTTTCTATCCAGCGCAAAGCGGAGAGGGGGGTTTGGGTTGGGATCCCTCTTTCCCCCTATTCCCCTGTAACTCTCTTACCCTTTTCAACCTAAACAACAACGAAAGCTCAGTCGCTTGTTCCGTTTTCATCGTAATTTAGAATCCGTCCAGGTCAAGAAGTTGTGCGAAACGCTGACGGCAACGCAGCAGCAAATCAAGATCCAACCAATTTGCTGAAAGGTGCACAACCTCTTCCAAAATGCGCACATGCTGTTGTTTTTGTTGTAAAGGCGAACGACCCGCGATTGAGAGACGGAAAATACAAGGACACTTTGCAGAAAATCAGAGAGCACTTTAGAGAAGATGGTAAGCAAAAAGAAAGCGTTAAAGACCATACGCACGGACGCAAATCCACAATGAAATTAATGACAGGTAATAGATGTCCCACCCCACGCCCACCCTTCTTCGTTGTTTTCTACGCCCCGCGCCCCGGCCTTTCTCCTTGTCGCCACAAACCGAGAGTCCGCTACAGACTAGCTGGTATAGAGGCGATGAGTGCTGTGGCTTTATAAGTAATCAGATTTACCGTAACCTTTCAGGTTATGCTCCTGTGACTGTAATCACCTACCTGGACAGGCTTGTAGAAAAGGAGGAAAAAGAAGAAGCTTTTGACCAGGCCTCCTGGGCCACCGGCAGCTCCTGTGAGAAGACCTACTTCATTGCAAATTACACGCACGCCAAAGCTGAGCAGTCTCATGAAGTGGATCGAGCAGCCCTTGACATCTTGGATTCTGTTCTGTTGTCTGCCGAAAGGTTTATCAGAATCCGTAAACAGCGAGAGAAAAATAAGATGGAGAGAGAAGTCATGGCAGGAGGTAATAGATTTTGCCTAAGCTTATGGAAAAATGTGAGAAAAATAGAATGAATAATTATACTCTCAATCATTTACATTATGTATGCTACTGCTTATCTTAGCAGTATACAGAACGCTCGTCACAGATAAATCGCGTTTATGGCCCAACTCACCGAAGCGTCTTCTGTAACTAAGCGCCTGAGCATTCCGGAAGGGGGAATCGTAAGCTCCAATACGCGTTGGTAACATTTTTTTCCTTTTTCCAACAATCGTCAATGATGTTGAGCATCTCGAGCTCTCTTCATAGCACCAAAAAATTTCAGGAATAGTAACCGCATGGTCATGGGATGGGCTTGGGTAATTAAAGCAAATCAGGATACAGAGAGATTGGAAGATTTTAATTTCAGTGTACAAACCGCTAAACCCAGACGGCAAAAAGTTCAGTTATTGCCGTGTGCCTTCGCTGTTAACGTCCTACTTAACTCTTGAATTGACAGTGTCCCCTTATTTTTCCGTCATCAGGACCATCTCCCAGTGGGGAGACCATTGAGCAGTTCTTAGCCCGTCTGCAGCACAAGCACCACTGGTCTGAGCAGGGCAAGATGAAAGCTTTGAAGGAACACCTGAAGCAAGAAGAGATCAATACTCTAAAGGTGCTGAAGGAAATGTGGGAGGACATCAAGTCGAGTCTGCCGTTGTCGATTGGAATGAAGATAGTCTTGGAAGAAGAGATGAGGCGCTTGTGAAGAAGCCCTTGCACAAAACAAAACAAAATGATTTTAGCGAGAAAAAAAAAGATAATTATAAACAAAAGAGCTTTGATTTTTTAGATTAGTTAAGTTGGAAAATGCCTGGCTGGTGGTTTGCACAAAAAAAAAAAGGGAACACACTGGATAGATTTCTGATTACACTTTTTACCCTTATTTTTATAGAAAAAATTGCGGTTGAAGTGATTTCTTTATCCATGAAAAAGTCCTCTGAAAAAGTTTAGCCAGCGAGAGGTCTGTAAGAGGTCTGGGACTAACTGGCCCTCAGTATCGACTCCAGACCCTCAGCCGAACTCGCACCGGCTCCCTTTGCTAATTAAAGGCTTCGATCTTTCTCGTGGACAAAGAAACACTTTGGTCACAGTGCTAACAAAAAGAGCTTGCACGCAGAATAAGGTTGCGTTTACCATGTTTACTAGGCACCGTAATTGATAAGTTATTGTTGTTTACGTATCGTGTTATTCAAAAGCTATTCGATCTGACAAGGTGGTCAGAAAACGATTGCTGCCAGATAGAAAGGGAGGCATCATCACTTTCAACTGATTGACCGTTGTTCAAAAAAAATTATATGCCTGATTAAACACCAATAAAAGGAAATAAAATACCTTTCTGTTAACTTCATCATTTTGAACGAGGAATGTACTTTTCAACTACAAGAGTCTGGAGGTGAATGAAGGTTTTTCTTCAAAATTAATATCAAAGATCCCGTGATTTCGGGGAAATACAACTTCCGCTTTTGACGCAAGATATCGCGCTTTAGAAACAGCGATTGCTCTGAGGTTGGGTTTGCATAAAACCAGGATTAGACAAAAATATTCTTTCACAATGAGTGGAATTTTAGAAGGAATTGTGAGTATAAATGTATCTTGTGTATTTTGCGTTGAACTTTGTCTATGTTGATAAAAACTGCAAATACACTCGGCTCTTTGCATACTAACAACGATGATTTATTGGTTTGAAACCGGCGAAAGCGAAATATGTTTAATATGTTAAGATTTCTACTTCGAAAAAAAATTAAACAAGAATTAGCTGCACGGTCATTCTAGACAAATGAAAGCAGAGACATGAATCATTAATCGGTTCCGATTTATTACGAAAACGGGTGCAAGGAGAAGAATACATTCCGCGAGCAAGGTCTAAAGTGAATGTAGATTTGCCAGCTTCCTTAGAGCACCACGTTTTCCAGTTGTGGCAAATTCTTGGAACCGGTGAAGTCGCATATTGTTATATTTGGAACCCTCTTCATCTCTTTTCATATTTTTTTACGTTTATTTGTTTTCTTTTCATAGAATCTAGTCGATAGGTTGTGATATCGAAAGAAAGAATGTTCAAATAGCCTACCGATGATTTTTCTTTACCCAGTATGCAGCGCTGTCCCTAAAAAAAATCTCCCACGATTCGCTAGTCACGTATTCATGCTCATGACAGACACGTGATACCCTAAGCAAAAGAAATCTTCAGTTCAAGAGGCAGAAAAACTATTTCTTAAAATCCAAGCAAAAAGATTTTGGTCAGACGAAGTACTTTTTCTATGCCAGGAACTTCCTGGAATAGAAAAAGTAGTTGAACTCTTTCCCCGTATTTTCCTTCCCTTCATCCCAAGCTTTGACTTCTTAATAGATCGCTGCGGTGTTTTCGGGGCAATTGTTACCCTGTTTTCGTCGCACAGCAAATAGTCTTCGTTTTACACAAAAAACTGTCCACAGACGTTTCAAAAGATCAGCCTGACAGTTTTTCGTTAGCCATGGGAGAAATTTCGTAAGAGAGCGAAATAGATCAAATAAAAGGGACCTTAGAGCGTTTAGCTTTTGACGAAGCGATGAAGTCTTCTGCTGTGCGATTGCCGACTCTACTGGGATAAGTTTTTATTAATGGTGGACGATGTTTTTAGGGGTTTGGGGGTGGTAAAGCTAGTGTTCAAAGGTTTGTTCTCCGTTTTATCCAAAAAAAATGTTAGTAATGAACCTGTCATAACATCCTTTTAACAAATAGAAAGTTCGAAATAAAATGACGATAATTCTTTTTAGAGAAGACTTGGGGAGGCAGTTGTAACCCCAGTGGTAGCCCCTCTGGAAGCAGTGGTAACCCCACTGGTACGTCCGTTTTTCCCGGAGCATGTGACCTGCAGGGCAGTGGACACTATAGATCCGATCGCGCGCGCACAAGGCGAGAGGAGAGCTCGAGAGGAAAATGAGCGAAGACTGGAATAATTGTCTGCCAGGATGGCAAGAGAACGGGAGCAGGCATTACGCGAAGTGGAGGAACGTGCCTTGTACGAAGACGAGGCGGAGAGGAGGGATTTAGATCAACAACGACGTGAAAGAGAAGGAAGAGAAAAAGAAATGAAAAAGTTCAAAGCGTTTCTCAACCTTAGAAAGGAGATGATGGATTATAACTTTCGTAAGTGCCCGAGGATCAAGAAAGAATCTTTCACAGATCTGCAGGTGGACGACATTGATGTAATTCGCATTGCTTTGATCGGTCCTACGGGATCTGGGAAAACTAGTTTTATAGGTAAGAACAAAAGCTAACTTTTTTATTCGAACATGGAGTTCTTATACACGCTGTTGTCACGTTGTGGGTGGTCAATATCATTGGGCGTGTCTAGCGATAATTCAGCGATAGTAATACTATTTCGGACACAGAGACTAACTTAAGGTTTCAGTAACCGAGATATTTCGTGAAATCTAGAGATCAAATGGAGTGAATTCAGCCGAGCGCAAATGAAGGGGACTTACTTGTCTTAGTGTGAAAGAGTTGTATGCATATCCTGACGCGTATTTTTATTGAATTTACGCGGAACATTGCAGCGAGCTATTGGTAATCAGCAGTGTGCCTTTGAGCAGGGCACAGGAAGTGAAGGAACCATTTTGCTCGAAGAATATACTGTGCAGGAGAAGATTGTTTTGATTGACACCAGGGGATTCTTTGAGACTGACGAGAGACTGCTGGATGAGTGTCTGAACATCATGTCGGGAAGGTGATCACTGATTATCATAAC
The DNA here is from genome assembly GCF_964205215.1 of Stylophora pistillata. Taxonomy (NCBI): domain Eukaryota; kingdom Metazoa; phylum Cnidaria; class Anthozoa; order Scleractinia; family Pocilloporidae; genus Stylophora; species Stylophora pistillata. The sequence goes on from NC_142525.1 coordinate 34,486,725, forward strand.
ATAACCAAAGTAAAGCGCGCGCTCTGATTGGTCAATTTAGCGTCCCCCATTTACCCATGGGTGTACGCTGCTGACGTGAGCAAATGCAAAGACTATTTTACCGCGCGCGCTTGTTTTTTCTGGTCACGTAAGATTTGTTAAATAAAAGGGAACTCTTTAGCTACAATGTATCACTGTTATGTTATAAAACAAATGGTAAACACAACAGTGTACACTTTCGAGTTATGGATGCACTTGGGAGGTTTGCTAAGCACTCAAGAAGCTAGAGTCGCTCGAGGCTATCGCCTCGAGTGACTCTTACGCATCTTTCGTGCTTAGCAACCTCCCGCGTGCATCCATAACTCAATAGTGTACGCTGTGGTGTTTACCATTTGTTAAATAATAATGGTAATAATAATAATATCATTATTATTAATATTAATATCAATATTAATAGTGGTAATGATAATGTAATTCAACAGTGGCATTTTATTAGATGAGAGTGCTGTAAGAAGGGGAATAACCCTAAATGCACCATTAAAAGTCGTAAAACGCTTTTAAACCAAAATTCGTTTTTGTCCTAATCTAGAATCCGTCCAGGAAAAGAAATTCTGCGAAATTATGACGGTTCTGACGCAGCAGCTAATCAAGAGCCTACTAACCCGGAGAAAGATGCAGAAGCGTTACCAATATACGCACATGCTGTTGTTTTTGTCGTGAAGGCGAACGACCCGCGTTTGAAACACGGCAACTACAAGGAGACTCTGAAGAAAATCAGAGAGCATTTCAGAGAAGATTGTAAAACAACTTTATATGTTTCCTTTTTTCTTTTTTTAAAACTCTTTGGCGTAAATCTCGCGATGAAATTAGCGGCTGCTATTGACTTTTCATTCTGCTTAGATATCAAATGTTCAGCAAAAGAGTCGTGGTGGTAGTTTTGAGCGTTTAGACCGACAGTGCTCCTCAAGTGTAGCGTGCTGCAGGCTTCTAATTCATGAAGACGTGCTGAAGGGGCGGGTGAGGGATAGATCACGGTTGTGGTTGTCTCACTCAGCCGCTAGGCCCCCTCCACCCTCTGCCCCCCTCCCTACCCCCCTATCGTTGCCACCAAGCAAGAGCCGGCTCAAGATGGCTGCTAGTGCTGTGGCACTAATAAGCTTTCTCGTCACCTTTCAGGCTATGCTCCTGTGACTGTAATCACCTACCTGGTCAAGCTCCAAGACAATGAAGACAAAGACGAAGCTTTTGACCAGGCCTCCTGGGCGACCGGTAGTTCCAGTGAGAAGACCTACTTCATTGCAAATTACACGCACGCAAAAGATAAGCAGTCTAATGCTGTGGATCGAGCAGCCCTTAACATCTTGAATTCTGTTCTGTTGTCTGCCGAGAGGTTTATTGGAATCCGTAAACAGCGGGAGAAAAATAAGATGGAGAGAGAAATCACAGTTGAAGGTAACGACATGTATATTTTAAGCTTACCTTGCCCAAGAAAAATTTGGCAAAACGAAATGGATTATTCATCCGTGCGATTATATGAACAAAATTAATCGCGCGTCCGGTTTTTGTTCGTCGTGACTTAGCTTTTTCAAAACTGCATTTAAAAAACGCTCTAGAGGGCTGTACACGATGGCACCAACGGGGTCGGTTCTGCAGGATACGAGCAGAAAGAAGAGAGGAACAATTAATGAAAATAAACGAGAAAGGGCGGCGGTCATGTGATGAAATGGTTATAGATTGAGTTTGGTCCGGCCGGACGGAAAAATGGTTGGTTCTCTCATTAGGTGAGGGGCCTGTGCATCCTCAATTTAGAGGACGTATTATAGATATGATACTCGATTTTCTCTCTTGACTGCGAGGTCTTATGTGAGTTTTCGTGTAACGTCTACGGCATCGGCAAACAGCGAAAACGGAATCTAATTTTGCTCGCTGTTCCTCAATCCTCGTTCACTTTTAATTCACTCACTTTTATTTCAGTGTACAAACGGAACGTGTACAAACGATAAATCCCAGATCTCCATTTTGCAGTTTGCCTTACCCGTCAATTTAAATTGCTACGAACACTGGCTCCTTGTTTTTCCGTCATCAAGAACCATCCTTTAGTGGGGAGACCATTGAGCAGTTCTTAGTCCGTCTGCAGCTTAAGCACCACTGGTCTGGTCAGGGTAAGATGAAAACTTTAAAGGAACACTTGAAGCAAGAAGAGATCAACACTCTTAAGGTGCTGAAGGAAATGTGGGAAGACATCAAATCCAGTCTGCCACTGTCACTTGGAATGAAGATAGTCTTGGAAGAAGAGATGCAGCGCTTGTGAAGTGGTGCTCTTCACAAAATATAAATATCTTTCAAGTAGAAAACAATTAATTGATCTAGTTTTGATAGGTTGCCAAAAGGCCTGCCTCTGGTTGTTCAAAGGGCGGATAACACTATCCAACGGATAAATCACTATCCAGCGGATAAGTGTTACCAAAACGTATTGCGCTATCCACCGGATAGAGATTTATCCAGTGTATAGCGTTATCCATCCTTCGAACAACCGGGGCCTGGAGACCAGATTTGTGATCGCAGTTGCTCTCAAAGAAATGTCCACTGAATTTTAGATACTTGACAAAAACGTAACCTTTCTCCCAGCATGCTTTACTCTACGGAAAAGCGACATCTTTTTAATATTAGTTTCGTCGAATTTTATTTAGAATAGTCGATAAATGTCAAGTTAGTTTAAGAGTAGGCCTGGAAAGGAAGGGAAAGATTTTCTGCTTATCAAAGAATTAGCTTTATGAAATAAACACGAGTGTTTTTAAAGGAGAACCCTCAGAGTCAAAACAGGGTTAGAATGAAAATTTGATCCTTGTGAACTCGCTATTTCACGGATTTCAAAATATCGGGATATTAGAAAGCTACCTTGGGGTTACTGTTTTCTTTTTGTTTTGTTTGTTTACTCCGCTTATTTTAGGTTTATGGCAATGATGTATTCGATAAACGTTAAATTAAACGTTAAAAAATGACCAGCAGACTAGCATCTAATTTCTCCTTATAATATCACTCCAGAATTCGCACATCTATGTCATGGGAATAAAGGAAATGATCACCAATTAAAGAAAGTCTTTATTGCTATACAAACTCCCATTGTCAGCATCCTAAGAAATGCGTAGAGAACAGTATGGGGAATATGCATAACGATGTTTGGGTGTAAAGGGTTCGAGAGAAACCTGATTGATTTACATTTGCGCAATTATAACATCTACATCGTCCTCCAAGTCTTTGACCATCATACTAGCCGTTCCACTATTTTCCAGACCAACGTCTGTTTTTTTTAATTCTTCTCTGCAAATCCACTGAGTCGTTCTCATTATTTGTGGTTCCGACATCTTCAACTCCAACACGCCTTCGAAACAGTCCTTCCAATGAGGCTTTAGCAACCAAACGAATTTCTCTAATGCGCTTAAAACGAAGCAGTGGGTTTACTGTTGAATTGTTTGAGACGACGAGTAATCCTAATTCTGTAGCGTTCTGCAGTATTTTTGTGGTCCGGCCGTAAATAATCGTTATGATTAGAAGCGCGAGCCATACTGGAAAATAAGCGAATAAAAGCGCGCAATGAATGTATAACATATTCGTCACAGATTTTCCGCAAGAGAAGATGTTCATCGAATACTTGCGTGTGTAAGTCATTAGCTGGTTTTGTTGCTTGTGAAGAACAGTGTAAATTTGGATAAAAACGACAGTTCTTACCAAAAAGCTTAAAGGGATGATAAACACAACCAATAGAAAACAAACTTTTGGCTGAAGAAGAAATGCGGCCGACCACGAGAAAGATATTGTCGATATTATTGTCACCGTAATGAGCATACGTTTGAATGTGACTACTGAACGGTATCGTAGTTTTAAATACAACGCCAGAAATTTGTCCAAGTTTATGAACACCATGGTCTGAAGCGAAACAAGAGAGACATGACCAGACGAGAAGTCGTAGACAAACTCCGACGACACATGCAGCAAGTTCGTTCCGAAGTAAATTGTGCAGAGCAAAGGAGGGTTGAACGATCAATCCCACAAAAATTCTGACAAAGCTGAGCTGCACAGAAGAGTATCTTAGATGGCCAATCCATAGAAGGTGCTCTTTTAATGGAGAGTAAAACCAAACCGTTTCCAAAAATGGTAGTTAAACAAATTACCCAGTTTAAACTCGTGGTTATAAGTCCAACAAATTCTATCCCATTTATATCGTGATAAAAATCGCAAATGTGAAAATTGCGCTACCTGGTTTGGACCTGCGCTGTTATCGCCACCAATCTTGTTGAATTTTCCATGTCTAATGGCGGAATAAATAATAATAAATAAATAATAACTTATATAGCGCCATATCCGACTGCTCGATGGCGCTTTACAATACTGAGTTAAAAAGATAATGCCTACAATTGATTAAAGACAAAATAATTAAGACAAACAATCACATAAAATCACAAAATATTCGAAAAGAAAGCTTTTTGAAAAAGGTAAGTCTTCAGACATTTCTTAAAAGCAGCCAAAGAAAAACCAGGCTATCTCATATGAATGGGCAGGGCATTCCACAACCGTGGGGCAGCCACCGCGAAAGCTATGTCACCATAAGACTTTTGAGTAGACTGGGACAACCAGAAGAGACTGTTTAGACGACCTGAGGCTATGACTGGGGATATACGGTGATAGCAAATCACTAAGATAAGAAGGGGCTAAATTATTCAGAGATTTAAAAACCAACAACAAGATCTTGAAAACAATGCGATGCTCTACTGGTAACCAATAGAGCTCCGAAAGTAATGGTGAAGTATGACCAAATTTAGGATAACGCTTAACAAGACGAGCGGCACAGTTCTGTACAGACTGTAGCCTCTGAGTCTGGTATTTTGGATTTTTGCGGAAACACAAAGCTTGTGCGAATATCGCTTTGATAAACTTATTAGGACTACTTTATGGTCGTAGTCTACCCTTGTTGCCGTAAGGAGACAAAATTGATAAGGTAATTTATGCAACCAGAAGTGTGTTATCCACTTAATTACTTATCTTGTATAAAGAACGTGACAAGAATTCTTATTGCGTATATGAGAACGATCCTTCGCAGTAAAGCACTATTTGAGCAATAGTGAAAATCAGACTTGAAAAAAAAAAAAAAAAAAAAATTTCAGGCCTGTACGGGACTCGAACCACTGACCTCTGCGATACTAGTGCAGCGCTCTACCAATTGAGCTAACAAGCCAACTGGGAGCAGGCTATCAAATAAATTCGATATAAACCCGTAGATGATAAATCAAACAACAACAAACATATGAAACATATGTGTGAACTGCGGTTATGAGACGTATATGAGAACGATCCTTCGCAGTAAAGCACTATTTGAGCAATAGTGAAAATCAATTCTTATTGCCTTGACAGTCTTACTTTTCACACTGATTTGTTTTAGATTTACTTAGCGCTGCACCTGCAAAAGCATTTACTCAGCGGCGTTTTTGAGCTAACAAAAACGATCTTTTCCTGCAGCACACTTCTAAGTTCCAAGTTATCGATGAGAGATCATCCCTCGTGACATAAAAGTTTTTTATTCATTACTGTTTGTTTACTCTTGAGAAAGTCAGTTGCTTTTTCATACAAATACCCCTTAATGGACAAAACGAGATTATTGTAATAATTTGGGTCGAATGAGGGTAACAAATCTTTGTTTCCAAGGTACTTATGAATGCGCCTCCTTTTCATTTTTTTTCGCGCCCACAGCCAAAATTGTCCTCGCCAGCGATCGTCAAACAATAGGACGGCGGTTCGCATTCTCGCATTGTATAATATTTTGGTTAAACTAGGGATTCGAATTTGGACCAACCAGAATTTGTAATGAGCGTTAGGCATGATACAGCTAAGATCAGAGGTGTCGAAATCGTTTTGTGTGGAGATAAGTTTTTGCACTTCTTTACGATTCAAACCATTGATTTCCCAACAAAGAGATCATAAAATATAAATCATTCGAGGGAAGTCATTTCTTATTTAAGACTATGATAAGAAAGGACACGTGCTGTACTTTATTTCATTTCAATATCTACAATATTTCATCGGAGTATTTACACGATTTCAAATCAAACCTCCATGCCAACTGTTTTAAACAATTGAAAAATGTATTCCGCCATTTTCATTCTGCATACCCGCATAACTGAAATGTCGCATTCACACCGAAGCTTCAACACGTTTTAAAGCTATTTTGTGAAATAAGATCTAAAATATTTTTCTTTATAGAAGCTTCTTAAACTCAACCTGACGATGTTTGTCAACTTCAAATTTCGCACATTGAAAACACAAGTTAGCGATTACTTGAATCCTATCGAAGATATAGTTTTTTCTGGTTTTCGTTCAGTTAAACCTGGTTTTAACTTAACATGTTTTGCTGGTGTGAGTAAGGTACAAGATTCATTGAACTTGTTGAATTACTACATATTCCATTTTCATTGCGAATGGATAAAATATTCGAGTAGACTTCTTAAACTAATCAGCTGAATTATTTTTTCAAATTTTTCATGATATGCAGCTACAAGTCAATTCACCATAGGAGAAACAAAAATGTATCTTAGATTAAGCAATCACTTTTTTGTTCGCAGTGCACAAGGTAACGAATATCACGTCTCCTTCTGCTCTAAATTTCAAAGGCATTTAGGAAGCTGTGTATCAAGTATTAATCAAGTTTCGCATACTCCTACAAGCTACCAATATACCATTCTTTTTATGAGTACACCGTTGGTTGAATCGTATCCAGACCAGTAATGAAGTTGGAGGGTATTTACTATTTAAGTATCGAGTTTATCGTAATTTAATATTGGAGAAAGCTAAACTTTCTACCCAAATTTCAAAATTTTCCTCGCCAATTTTTACCCCCCAAAAAGTATGTTTACGTACAGCTGACTTCTCATTGCGGGCTCTTGGACTATCTGTTTCTTGTTTCACTTTCAGCTGGCTCCAGGACTTCCATAAATGTCATTGTTCTTACATGGTGCGCTGTATCTTCACTCGGGGTCGGTGCTCTGTTTTCAACCCAAATTGGTCTTATACACTTAGAAATACACGCTAGCACTTCAGAAGCAGTTGATCGAAGCTCTGTTATCTTCCACAGATACACCGCAGGATTCACAGTCGAAAATAAAAGTCAGCGTTAATTGTGTAGCTTTTCGGATGGCTATTGTCGACTCTCCAGCTGTTACTCCTATCAGCATCACAAACCAGGCAGGAAAATATGCGATAACTTGAGCGCAATACACACATATATATATATATATGTATCTTATTAACCAAGCGCGAGGGCCGTACTGGGAGAATATCGGCCCGAGGTCTTGACAGTACGGACCGAGCGCAGCGAGGTCCGTACAAAAAGACCGAGGGCCGATATTCTTCCAGTACGGTCCCGAGCAAGCTTGGTTAATAAGAGATTTATTATACGACTGAAGTTCAAAGGGACCTTGAAGTGCGGTATCATTCGGGACCATTCGGGACAGTGCCCGGTCCAATACTTAGAGAACATTGGACAGGCAATGAGAGAATTTTGATTGGTTGATTTTAGTTATTGGCCCTCTGACTCCCCGAGTCGTGTAATAAAACATGCTACGGACCGAGTTCTTGTATCGTAACATGTTCACTTGCCCTTCACCTTGGACCGATGATTTTGTGTAAGCTGAATATTGCAAACGCGTTCGCTGTTGTTGAAGAACGAAGCGAATTTATGCGAAAGTGATGAAAGAGCATTAAAAACACGCTGGTGTAACAATCAACACAGATACACAGTACGTCGGGAGGCTCACCAAAAAAAAGGGATTGCTCATGGAATGGCTAGAACCCAGATGAATACCACAGCTCGGGTTGAGCGTTTCACTGTCACCACGACGCGGTATCTCATCTTTAGTTGAGCTGCCATACACTTGTCAATGCTTATCGCCATCATGGTGAGAAAGGAAGCGATAGAAAGGTATCCTGACGCCACATCGAATAGAACGCCAACAACACAACGTACTAGTCTGCCTTCAAAGAGAATTTTCATTGCAAACAATGGCTCCGCCATTAAGCCAACGCGCCCAGATCCGCCAATGCCAGGCTGCTGAGGAGAATTTTGGTTGGGAGCCATAGGGCTGTTGTCCTCCGCGTTGAGACAAGGACCAGGGTGTTCCTGACAGAACCATGCATGTTGATAGCAACGGTGAAAATATCAACAACGTCGACTTCAACTTTGACATAGAAATCACAAATGTGAAGAGATTACGAACTTATAGAATTTGTTGTATTGATCATGGTAAGAGAACACAGCTTTGCGGCTTATTTTTCGTGTTTCAGCTACTTTGGAGTTGAATGAGTGTTAGTTGGGTCGCTTTGCGCCAACAAATTCCGCTCTGGAACGTAGTGTTTACAAGAAGAAATGAAATAAAGAAGAAATGTCAGACGATAGACATTGCCTAAAATGCACTTGGCTCAAATGGAGGCAAAAGAAAACGAGATTTGTTTGCGCAAACAGACAAAAATTTCTATCTACAAAAGATCATCACTGCGCAAACTCAAACATCGAGTGTCAGCAAATTTTTAGGCAAACTGAGAGCGAAAAATAATAAAGTTGAAAAAAAATTATTTCTTTCTTAGTGCGCTCACCGGCGATTAACAGCTTGAGGGACTTGAAAGGGATGGATATCCTCTTCATTTCCTTCGCCCAGTCATTTCGTTATAAGAATACCTTGTTCGCTTCTCTAATAACGTTTGTTTACAACTGGCCCGTTGCAACTGCAAGTTAAACTAACTAAAAACGAGGGCTCCTAACCTTAGTACATGACATTTTATTTCAAAATTTTGACGTTGGCTGCTCTCACAGTCACTTTACAAAAATTGAATTCTATTTGATTCTTTATACCCGTGGTTTTCTACATGTTAACTTTTAATTCGCATAAAAAAGTAACCTCGTGTTGGGTGATTTCTGACCGGAACGTCTTTAAGTGCTTCGAGCGAGCTTTCTCTCTTTTACTTCGGTGCTTCCTTTTTTTTCCCTACAATCAATCTCTACATCGTTCCCAAATACACTGTGCTCTCCATTTACAAAACCAAGCGCACAGCAAGTCACGTGACGTAACACTACTACAATCTAATACGTCTATCAACCCGCAACCTTATTGGTCTATCAACCAGCACCTGGTTCTTATCCAATGATTCGCGAGGGAAAGGTCCAAATTAATATTTCAACAGTTACTTTTCATCAGCATCCTAAAATTTATCGTTCATCTTAAGAGCAGCAAAATCACTGCCATGATGTCCAAAAAGGCCACACGAACAATGTAAGAAATAACTTTTCTACCCTTTCAAAGGCTTAATTATTAAAGATTAATCCCTACAGTATTTTTTACCACCCTTTAAGTGTAATCTATTGATCAACTACATTTAATTTCATCATTATCTAATGGTGGCTTAGAATTTCATGCATTATGTAATTTATGGCGATATCAAAACGAGGCTTAAGAAATAAAAACTGAAAATATGAAGAAAATATTTAGCACAGTAATACATCAAACTAATTAAAGATATGCTTTAAGTATTTTTTTCCATTTCCCCTCTCTACAACAATGTTAAATTTAGCTAATTACAATTAAAACACCAGATGGCTGCTACGATTCACATTTCGAAATGTCATTTTGAATGTCTAAAAAATAGGTACACTCTATTGTCTACAAGTAACAACTTATCCAAGAATAAATAAAATAACAATTAAATGGGCTTCTGGCGAAAGCGAATTCTGTGAAATACTTGGGGTGACAAAAATTCTTCTTGTATCAACTTGCACCAGATCGCTTGGTAAATCCGGCTATAATTAACTGAAATAAATCAAACAAAACCAAAACATCAAAATAAATTCAAACTTGCTGGCCTGCGCCGGCGGCTAAAGGTTTATCCGACAACCGATGGAAATAACAGTACTGCAGCCGCCAAAACGGCATACGAAGCTTCGAATAACTTCCTACGCGAAGCCAAGGTGATACAACAATAGTTGAAGTTTAAAGAAGCTCCCTATTTCAATCTCTTCACTCCCGAGATTAAAACAAAAATTCTCTGTCCTCTCCTCTATGTTTTTCTCATGATTTTAGCTCTGAGGATTTGCTTTTAAATCAAACAATATCTCCTACACGATATTCGTCTTCCTTCTCGTTCACCCCTTCTGCATTGAAATGTAAAGGTCCCGGTTGTTCGAAGGGGGGGATAACGCTGACCACTAGATGAAACCCTATCCGCTGGATAGTGAAATACGTATTGTTAACACTGATCCGCTGGATTGCGATTTAACCACTGGATAGAGCTACCCGAGCTCTTTACATCAGCCACACAAATTCCCTCGTGGAGACACATTGATCAATTCTGTATCTTAGCAACTACGCACCCACCCCTCCCCCCTAACCCAACAACATTCAACTGAAAACAAGTTGGGGCTAATGTTCGGGTTGGGGGAGGGGTGGGTGCGTAGTTGCTCAGATACTGACGTTTCTATTCTAATACACTTTACCTGGTTGACTAAAATACACGAAATCTCTGCGATTAAAAATCTTTAAATGGCTCCAGTAGTTTGCCACTAAGAGGCGGGGCTGATCTCCAGTTTTCCTCTGGATAATCGTCAAAATTCCTAGTGTCGCCTGGATGGGATAGCTTTGGTATAATAGGAGCCTGAGTAAAAACCAAGGACCTCTGTTAGATCACCGTACAAGTTTGACCACTAAGAATATTTCGCGTCGCTTGGAGATGGGTGAACTCGAGGTTAAAAGTCAATAAATTAGTGAGGGATCCCCGACTTGAAATAAGTACGGGGCTCTTGGAGGGGGAGGGGAGCAAGGGAGTGGGTCCCGAAAATAAAGTACCCGGGGGATTTGACGCTTTCCGGCTCTCCGCATTAGATTCGTCAGTAACAGCAACTGATCTCCAATGTGATTAGCTATAACTAAATCTCTAAATACCTTGAGCTTTCTTTGATAAACTAAATTCCAATCTATCACTTTGAACCATTTATGGCTCTTCACATCTTCTGTTCCATTCTGAAACAAACCACGATTATTCAAAATATAAATGGTACTTTCTAATCACATCAGTGATAAAGACGATATCTTACAGTTGCGGTAAACTCGTAAATTGAAACGTTCACATTTTGAATCGAAATAGTATGCAAGCACTGTTAAATGAAACCCTACATATTCGCTCGAGCATGGAGCATGACAAATGAATTGCGTTGCTTCTTTTTAAGAACTGATGTATCAGTTGCTTTGACAAGGGATGCTATTTAACAAATGATAAACACCACAGCGTACACTATTGAGTTATGGATGCACGCGGGAGGTTGCTAAGCACGAAAGATGCGTAAGAGTCACTCGAGGCGATAGCCGAGAGCGACTCTAGCTTCTTGAGTGCTTAGCAAACCTCCCAAGTGCATCCATAACTCAATAGTGTACGCTGTGGTGTTTACCATTTGTTTTATAACATAACATTAACACATTGTAGCTAAAGAGTTCCCTTTTATTTAACAAATCTTACGTGACCAGAAAAAAACAAGCGCGCGCGGTAAAATAGTCTTTGTATTTGCTCACGTCAGCAGCGTACACCCATGGGCAAATGGGGGACGCTAAATTGACCAATCAGAGCGCGCGCTTTACTTTGGTTATGTTATAATGATAAGTATCAAAAACACAGATAATGAAGTTAAAAAAATGACTTTTCATCTTTTGAGGACAGAAAAGGAGACAAAGTTGAAATTAAACTTGGAAGATTGAAAAGAATTGCATTTTTGCATACTTGAAAAAAAAAAAAAAAAAAAAAAAAGAGGGATTGCTGGAAGTTTAGTTTCCGTTCAAAATGGAAGAAAAGCTATAGACAGGCATATTTTTGTCAAGGCCTGAGACGAGAGACTGCAATGAGACATGGGACATCGTGCCCTAACCAGCCCATGCTTAAAAATCAATATTATGCACTCGCTTTCCCTTTACAATCGTCAGTGTGACTTGTTTTCCCGTTTAATCACCTACAGCGATTGAGGTACCGTTGTTCATTAAATGGTTGAATTTTGTTATTAAACACTGTTGCAACATTTACGATGAAACAAATCAAACAACAGTAGGTAGAGAATTTTAAGACTGCATTAAACACAAAGGTAATTTACAACCATCTAGTTACCTTCATACTTCCCAGTCTTCTTGTTCTGTCGTGAACTAATAACTTCTTAATCAAGTCTCTGGTTTGTACACAAAGAGAAACAGAGGTTAGTCAATCGGCCAACGCATTCATAGCAATTGCCACTTTTAGGACAGTGAGGAAAAAATTGAAAAGGTTGAAATTAAACCACATCATTAACACGTACAATCTAAAAGTAAGCTTCAGTCACTATTTTAGGATATTAAACTTTGTCCAACTTATGACCAACTCACCCCCCACCCCTTATTTCCTATAGCATCTATTTCCAGCATGTCCAAAGAAGGGCTGCGAAGGACTGTATTTAAAATTCAACACCTTGAGAAAATCTCTCCCCCTGTGTCGAATTCTTAAGGTCATGGATTAAGTTTAATCTTGTAACAATTGCACCATCTTTCTTTCCACATCTGCTTGTTTTGATGAGTCTGTAGGGCTTACATGCATGCAGCTTGAAAGACAAAATGAATGTCCATTCAAGAAATAGAGAAATCTTACTTTGCTGCAGTAGTTTCCATGTGCTTGGGCCACTCTACCTTTCCCGATAATATCTTCTCATATATGCCAAACGGGTTGTCATCAAAAAATGGGGGATACCTGAAACCAATCAAATTTCCATCAATAGACCACTTTCATATATGGCTGCCGGATTAATATTCTTTTGTTTAAATTTAAATTAGCCCTACTGGCCTCGTTCTCCAGTACAAAATTCAAAAGAATACACTATATCAAGTGAGGCCAGTAGGGCTAATTAAAAGAATATTTATACGGTAGCCATTTATGAAAGTGGTCTATAGTCATGTTATTCTTGTCAATTTCCTTAAACTTAGTAATACCAAAAAAAAACCCAGACCCACAGATGTCTCCAAATAATTTCCTCTAGATTTGCAAAGTAGATTGGAATCCATGTCAAAGACATAGATGCATGTGCACATTACATTTTACAATGCTTAAAACGACTTCCCCGCAACATTTTGTGAAAGTCAGTTCTATGATATAATACTATTCCCACTGGAGAGAATGTGCTGTACATGATTGGGTTTAAAACAAGATGATGCTGTGGGAGATCACAAATTTTTTTCCTGTTTCTCTTTTCTCAAGGGTTCTCCACCCATTAATTTTAAAAATAACAACAATCAAGACCACCCCTAAGACATATGTCGAGACATGCAGGTCAATGACGTGGCATACTCATTGCCAAGAAATTATTTAAGTATATACCTATAATTACAGACACCAAGAATTTCTTCTAAGGTGAGATTTCTGGTTTAGAGACCTTAATGAAATAATATAAATAACCGCACACATATTTATCTAGAAATCACACTGGTTGCACATTTGTAGGAATATTCATTTTTGGCAGTACAGAACACTGACAAAGCTCTAATTGGATTACAAACTTTTTTGAGATTCTGCATGGGGGACCTTCTTTGGTGTTAAAGAACTTTGATCTACACAAGAAGCAATTCAGAGCACATTTTAGCAAACTTAAAAAGACCTTAACCAGAATTTTCTTGAAAGTTGTACTGATGAGTCCTTCCCACAGGATTTAACCTCACTTCTCATTTATGTTGATAATATTTTTTTTTTCTTTGAGTGACTGTTCCTGAAACAATTTGCCCAATGATTTAAAAATAACTAAAAATGTACAAAAATAAACAGTTTTACTTAAAAATACCTTGACCTCACTCATATAAGCTCTTGTGTAGAAAGTTTTTTTAACCTGGAAAGTTAAGACCGTGGCACCTGGTGTGACTTAATATGGAGCTGGTTGAGCTCCAGCTGTGCACAATGACAGCTGTTGGCCAATTTGTAAACTTTCCACCTTTACAGTCTGTGGCAGCTCTTCCATTTTCTTTCGTAAATGTGAAAAAAACAAAGGGTTTCCTTTGAAACTCTTAAACCCTAAGAGAGACCGGCATCGCCGGAATTTCTCTACACACTTGATAAAAAAGCTCTTGAATATTAAACAATTCTCCTTTTCAGTACAACAGGAAATTTAGGAAGAAAAGTGTGGAGAACATGCATCCTGATCATAGGGTGAAAAGAGTTCAGTTTTGAAGTAATAGTGACTGTATGTTCCTGAGTTTCTGAAAAGTGGACCATGGTGCATATCAAGTTTTCAGACTTTGCCCTACACGTAGATCATTTTATTAGCCAAATGGTGCATACTGCTGTGTGCAAAATTCCACAAAATTTCTCTGCCAAAGTTTGTTATCTCAAGCCATCTGAAGTTATTGTAATTTTTCTCAGAATTAAGATCAAATTTTTCAGTCAATGACAAAGGCAAATAAAGAACTTAAAAATTTCAACAGGTGTGGATTAACTTATGACCTTGAAAGTAGTACTTCAGCTGCTAAACTGCTAAGCCAGAGAGAGGAGATTATGCAATGGCTGGGTGAAATAAAATATTGTTGTTTCATTGTACCGAACAAGTGACAAACTCTGGTCTTCTGATCCCATTGTTTATATATGTATAGTTTTGTGCATGTACAACACAAAGGAAGAAAGCAGGTTCAAACCAAAGTTTTCATGTGAAAGACAATTTTTTTTTGTCAGTGAAATAGAAGCCACCATACTTGAAAAAAAGTAATTCTCAGACAGAGCTTCCAACAGAAACTAATCCTGTTGGGTGTGACCATATTATAATTGCATTTAACTGGATGTTCTCTCGCTCTGCTGCATGCATGTGTTGGCCTTGTCATGATCCCTCATTCCTTTAATATCACCAGGCTATGAACTGATCATTTCAATCATTCTTTACTTGCTCCTACTTCATCCTAACAAAGGGCTAATGCTTGAAACATGATCAGCTTAATAGAAACTCTTTATGGTGGCCAATTCACATTACCAATTCAGTTGACAAAACCAAAATATCTTATAATTCATTAAAGCTACAGCATCCTACTTTTCTCCTACTTCACTCTAATAGAAGGTTATTGCTCAGAGAGAGTCAGCTTTGCAAACTCCTTACCATGGCCAATTTACATATCAACTCAGTTGATAAAACCAGAATATCCTTTACTTTATTTTAAATGAAAGGTCACTCTTACCCAACAAGCATTTCATATATGAGAATTCCTAAGGCCCACCAATCAACTGCTTTGTTATGTCCTTTGCTTTGAATTATTTCTGGGGCAAGATATTCGGGGGTACCACAAAGAGTCCAAGTCCTGAAAAAAAAAAAGGCAAAATGAAATATTGAATTATTATGATATATTACTAAACATTATTAACCAATTCAACTACATCTACAATAATACAATATACAGTATGAGGGATAATAAATACTTGAAAGATACTTGGCACAACTATTGTCACAGGAAGTTAAAATTGCTTACCAGGTAATAAGCAATTGGGACCAGGTTGCACAGAAACAAATACAAATACTTTCCAATTTTTTGCAGGAGAAGAATTACAAAAATTTTCAAATTTCAAAATTTGGCCATGGTTACATTAAACTATGATGTTTCATCAACAACTTTACTGAAAGGCCAATACGTCAATCACAAACCCATCTTGTTCAATGAAGTATCCTACAAGAAATAACTAGGCAAAAAGAAGTATATTTTTGTGGCTTTTGGGTTTTTGTGGAATTTTGTTTTTTTCACTCTCAGAAAATCATGATAGAAATTTTGGAAGTGTTGGTGCACTATTTACAGGTCTTTGTGGGTAGTATCTGCTTTCAGAGGACAAAGACCACTTGGATAGAGCATACTTCCGGCCACAATTTTAATCAGACTGTCTGGAATAATATAACAGTTGAGTTGTTGAAAAAAGATTTTTTTTGCCAAAATTGGAAAGTCTTTGAGACAGGACTTTGGGCCCTTTGAAGATTAGCGAAATTTTAAGCAATTCACAAATTTTTGGCATGTTTTTTTCAACTGGGGGTCGCATTTATTTTGTTAACAGATTTACATCTTGAACAAACAAAATTAGCTGTAGTGTGACCTGGCTCCTAAACAATGGCATACAAGTGTCTTGTATTTAATAAATTCATCTAAGATGAGAAGTGCAAGGGAAAGATTTCTGGTTAAAAAATTACATTTCCAAAATCGTCAACTGTTCCCCTAAGGGCAACCTGCCCTCCTTTTTTGAGATTTGTTCAAACACCCCATTCCCTTCTCGAAGTTAAGTTTCTCTCCCGTGGTACAATTACTGTCCAACATTGACAAGGGCACTGGATAAAATTGTTTAAAGTGAGAAAAGGGAAACATGTGGGTTAAAATAAATAAAATTCAAAATTGTTAGTTGCTTCCCATAGGGCAACCTAAATTCCTTTGTCAAGATTTGTTCAAATGCTACTCAATGTTGAGTATTGCAATCCATCATTGAAAAGGGCATGGAAAAAATAATTTAAAGTGAGAAAGGGAGACACATCCAGTTAAAAACATTCTTTGTCCAGGTTTGTTAAATCTTTCACTCCCCTTCCCAACCCACCAAAAGTTAATGAGTTTTCTTCATGCACTTTAATATCTTTGTTTCTAAAACTGACAAGGAAGAAACAAGGAAAAAATTGTTTGACCCATTGCAACAAGGCTTGTAACCTGCAAAAATTTATGATCAAAGGTTTATTGTAGAATTAGGTGCTTTTTTTTTAAAGGACAGGGTCTCTTCTGTGTGTGGAAAGGAAGGGAAGGTTATGGGAAATTCTGGAACTAAGATATCCTTTAAACTTATCAGCATGTTAATCGTCTTGTGTACCAAATGTTCATTTGATATCCCAAAACTGGATAATACAGAAACTTTATTTCACCCATGGTAACAAATCATCAGCTCACATCCAAGGAAGGAACAGTTATTACAGGTATAACAACCACAGCTAGAGGTTTTTTTAAAATAAAAAGCATGCATCAAAGAGATGCAGCTGTACATATCCTTCTTGTCAACAATTTACCATTGCACTAAAAAATATTCAAATTAATATAACTTACTTGTCATGAACTTCTTTAGCAAAGCCAAAATCTGTGAGTTTGACATGTCCTTCCCTATCTAGGAGAATATTTTCTGGCTTGAGATCACGATACACTATGCTATTTTGATGG
Source organism: Stylophora pistillata (assembly GCF_964205215.1). Lineage (NCBI taxonomy): Eukaryota > Metazoa > Cnidaria > Anthozoa > Scleractinia > Pocilloporidae > Stylophora > Stylophora pistillata. The sequence goes on from NC_142525.1 coordinate 34,503,944, forward strand.
AGATAGTCAAGTGCAGAGACTATTTCTGCTCCGAAGAAAAGCCCTGTACCATTATTAAATCTTCCTGCTGTACGTAAATATGTGAAAAGTTCTCCACCACAAGCGTACTCCAAGAGCATGTACAAGAATGTGTTGTCATGATGTGTCCATAATCTGCAGAGTAAAAAAGAAGGTTAACCGTTTAAATACCAGAAGTGCTTAACATTTAACTTCTTGTGATATTGATACACTATCCAGTATTATTAAAAACTAGATCATTGGATAATGCAATTCAAGACTTTTTATTGGCTTAGCCATTATGGTATATCAGCCAATATACCATAATCTACAAATATGGCAAGCGTACATGTCAGCTTAAAATTAAAAGGGAGCTAAGAATTTAATAAAATTTAATAATTTAATTTAAAGTTTTTAATAAAACAATTATTCCACTCGCGCTTGTTGGATATGAGATGATTATAGCCAACTCCGTGCTACGCGCCTCATTGGCTATCTATCATCTCATATCCAATGCGGGCTCGTGGAATAATTGTTAATTAGGTAATGAGAATACTCAAACTTATCAAGTAGAAGTTGTTCTTTTGATCTAACACCAAATTCTTGAATCTAGTTACAAGGAAATGTGTAGCAATTACAGGGGAGAATTGACAATCAGATCTTGGGATTTAAATGGTTAATTACTCTGGCCAATCTATTGAGGAAATAAATGGTGATGAAGGCCCCTATAGAAATAGAGTAACAAAGATTGTAAATTTGGAGCTTAAAAAAGTTTAAGTTAACCTGCTTGTTGGTCTGTGATAAGCTTTCTATTTTGTTTACTGATTGAGTCCCACACATTATTGCAAGTTTACCACAGGCATTCATTTTTGAAGCTACATTACCTTTAGTAGCCATTTCTTTTTTAAAAGGAGGATGTTTTTTTTGTCTTGTCACACACATGGTACAAAGGATTTATTCTAAGTACCAATGAGGAATCAAACCTCAGACCTTTGGATTCTGTGCTCTGATGCTGACTGCTAAGATAAGCACTTTTTAATGGTTAACTGAGAAAAGGAAGGACTAATGGTTGGCTTACTGGAGGAAAACTGAAATGGACCCTGTTTAAACTTCAGCTGGGTTCTTGAGCGAATGCAATTTTGTTAAAACAGTGCCCTGTCAGCACACTGTCAGCATAGAAAAACCTGATAAAAAACTGGGAGTTTTTCTATAAAGTAGTAATATCCCATGGTAAGGCAAAGCTCTTACTCATATGAAGTACACCACCTGTTTAGTGCCTTAGCTTTACTGAATTTCACTTATGGTCTGCCTATTTATGGCAATGCAGACTTAGATCTTACGGTCATACAAAACTTTCTGGACAGATGTGTTAAAAGGAAATACACATCTAAGAGAATGAGCATTCAAGAACTTTTAGAAAAGGCAGACAAGAAGATATTTAAGGTACATTCAGTGGATCCCGATTGCCCGCTTAATAACATCATCCCAGAGAAGAAAGGAATGAAGTACCAACTCAGAAACAAAAGTGCTCATCACCCAGATATAAAGACTGACAGATTTAAGAATGTTTTTGTAAATAGGCTTATTTTTAAATATACTCTTTGATCTTTCTATTATTTGTATATAGTACGTCTAATGTATTTTTATTTTTCAATTATTTGTATACAGGATGTCTTATGTATTTTTAGACCACTAACTACTGATTTAACTTAAGACATATCTTTTTATCTCAGTTTGGAGGAATAAAGATTGATTGATTGATTGATTGATTGATTGATTTCATATACATTGTAATACCATGGGAAATAAGCTTGAGAGCGGATCTCCCACTTTTCCTATAGACAGCCACCCTTATGTACATGTACATGATCATACACATAATAAAATGTAGCATATCAGATTCAAAATATGCATTCAACTGTGTTAATAAACAGTACATCAAACTAGCAAAAACATGATGTAATAGGTTAACAACATGTATACAAACATAAATATACTGTACACTACGACAAAACATTTTATACCAGGTCCACAACATGTACACTAGCATGATAATTTACTAAATAATTTACTGAAACATAACATATTAGATTCATAACATAAATGCTGTAATGTGAATGTCAATGTACTGTACATCATGCATTACAATGAAATTTAAAGGTGGAAAACAATTCAAATTAAATGACCAACAAAAGGGAGGTGTGGTTTATGTTCTTACTGTTAAATGCACTTAATAGGTAGTTAGTCATTCTACCAAATCTGAATGCCTGTGTTTGGCAGAAAAATCATGTAACACTATGTCAAGCTCAGAGAAACATTCCAATTAAAGGGTTTAGGAAACCTCACCAGACACAATAATACCTAAGGCAAGGCCTACTTTGTACATGTATCTCTACATCTGTAGTATGCATTGATAGAGTAAAAAAAGTCGAGTGTCTCAACTATGAGATTAACCTCAGTCCATTAATTTCAATAGTTTTACAGCAAGATATTAAATTTTGTGGAACTAATTTCCCCATTAACTCCATCGCTTGTTAACGGTTTTTAAATTAATTGCTACCTTAGCAGCAATGAATTAAAGTACGTGATATGCATCTGGATTTCCATGGACACTTCACGGTTACAAGTCCAGGATATACTCAAGTCGTAATCAATGAGAGCCAGGCACTTAGCTCGACCTCAAGAACATACTAGTACGTGATCAATGCTCTGCGCCAAAAACACTCTTAAATAAAGAGAACACGAACAACTGTTTTTTTTTTTCTGCTACTGTGCAAGGCTAAGTCTTAAAGATTATAAAATGCATGTTCATTTAGCAAACTTTCTTGCGTCTTAAAGAAAAACAATTAGGGACAAAAATAAGAGAATTTAGAGTTAAATTAAAAATTTGCAAATTCCTATACGTACACATCTACAAGATTTTTTTTCCTTCTGTTGAAATTACAGAAGCATTGCAGTATGTCGACTTCACTCTCTTTACATTTTTACGTTGTTCTCTCTGTCGAAGTGCAGCGAAAGTTCGTGATCGAATGCTCGATTCACTAAATTCTCTTGCTCATGATCGAACGTTCGATTCACTTGACTGTGACGAATACGTGATAAACGAGATACAAAACCAGCCACTAATGTCAATGTTGAACTTCCCTCAAGACACGACTCTTACAAACGGCGCACTAGACGCGTAACACGATATAATTTCAAAAGACATCGGTAACAATCTGAACATTGTTAAACAATCAAAGACCAACATTAACATTAATATGCAAACCAATTAGCCTTTGGAATTCAATTTCACGTGGTGGAAAGAGTAAAATGGCTTCCTACTTAGGGACCGTTAAAAGATCAAGATCACTACGGTACTCAAGGGGGCGACGTCGTGTGCGAAACTTCTTCAATCCATCATTGGATGAGCTGACTTAATATTCTCATTATTTTATTAACAAAGCCAACATTTACGGCATTTAAGCATCTGTACACATACTTTTTATAAACGAATCGAAGAAGCTTTACTTTCAAATGCAGCCTTGTATACATAACCCCACTGGTTCCGCGCGGAGGGAACCTTACACGGATATTTTTTTACAAATGAGCAGCAGTAGGCTGATTTTAAATAAAAGGCTTCAAAAGGAAAAAATTCTGGGAAAATTTCAAGGTCGATCTCTTAAAGTACAGAGCGAGAAAACTTCTACATAGGTATGTAATGAAGTTTGCTAATGCTCTAAGTGTTTACAATTCATACTCACAAATTCACGATGAATGGATGCTCGATCTTCGACAAAATATTCTTCTCGTTTTGGACGTGTTCAACTTGTTTAAGTCTGATCACTTCTCGTATATTCATTATCTTTAAGGCATGATACTCGCCAGATCTTCGATCCCGGCAAAGTAATACTCTTCCAAATGTTCCCGTTCCTATCAAAGAGAGAGAGAGAGAGAGAGATGGAGAGAGACAATTTATTCAGCCCACCTTCTAATACCTCCATATTACCAAGCACTAACGACCTCATTAAAGGAAAGCTATTCTTAGCGCTGTAAATAGATCACAAAGATACTTCTTCGCAGCTATGCATCCGTTTCTACTTACCTAAGGTTGTTGACAAGTCGAAGTCGAGTAGAGTAGTTCGCTTGTCTTTCTTCTTGGAAGCATTATTACTGCTTGCCATATTAAATTGCGACGAACGGCGCTAAATATACTAAATTGACTGATCGTGGACGACACAACGCATTGATATCTTCGGCAGTCTACTCCTCTGATGAAAGTATTTTCTTAATTCCCAAGGAGAAACTGTAAATAAACGCAAACATCTTTAGACAAGAGTGTAGAGAAGCGATGGTCGAAGGGCCTATGGTCCGCCTGTGATGGAATGCTGATAGTCGACAGTGATCGCTCATCCGTGAAGAATCAGGCGAATAAACAAATCAAGCGCGTGTTATTTACTCGCACTGGGATTGTTTATTGTGCTTGGGTGATTGACAGCTGATGGGTCTAAGTGGCACTGGACGTTTTCTTGCGAGGGCTTGCTAAAGAGTTCATCAACAGTTAGCACGAAAGATTCTTTGTACGATTAAAGAGTTTTTCTAATTGCGCATATTGTTTTCCAGTTTTGTTTTTAAAAATGGGGAGATTATGATTCTATTAAAATAGCAGAACCACGCTCTCAATGGTGAACAAAATTTACGCTTTATCATTGTGACTGCCCACATACCTCTAAATTAGATAAAACAGATCGTTATCAAATTTCCCCCAGGGACATCCTTTATTTTTAGCGTAGCTCAAAACAGAGAAGGTAAAAACACCGAGTGAAATGATGAAAATCACTTTCCTTCGTTATTAGCGGAAACTGGTCAAAACCTTAGCGCCCCGTAATTCTTCGGTTCCGTAACAAAAACGGAAACGAAGGGACGATTGCTTCTTCCGGTAAAGTAATACGTCACAAGTACGCGTTTCCGTCAGAGATCCCACGAATTGACGCTCGCATCCTATAGGCAAACACAATAAGTAACTTCCAAAATAACAGCATCGGCCAAAAGAACTTCACGTGGAAAGAACGAGGCGTTTTTATTAAGACGTCATTCGATATTAATTTTTGAGAGTCAACCGACTGAAGACGCAGAGAATCATGCGGATTCTGTTGTTGAAAACACAGGTCAAAAACAGATGAACCCACAAGTTTGCGCAAGTTATGTTTAAAGAGCACTTATGAACTTCCTTGTCTTAATTTCTTCTTTTGAGATGTTCAATGATCAAATACTGACCGATCTTGTTTGGTCACGTTCAAACACTCGAAAATGTCTTAATTTAAGTGATTTAACGACAATGAATTTTGACCGCATTTACCGCGTAAAAATGGCATGTTTGTGATGTAGAGATAACCTGCGAATTGTGAAAGCCACAGGGGTGAAAATTCGGGACAGTAACTTGGATTTTTTTTGGAGAGACAACTAGAGATTTATTCCTACATCCCTTCATTTTGTGTTATGCGCTAGTCTTTTTTGTTTTCTTTTCCGTCTTGTTTGGCCTCGATAATTCTCTTTACGAGTTACCCCGCGGTCCCCTTCTGTTATTTGGGTTTTTGATTCCGACAAGGAAAGAAGAGCTATTTGCGTCTCAAAGACGCTGTTTTCCTGCTGGACTATACATAAACGCTACAAAAGATGTGGGCTGTACTTAAGTGTAAAAGCTGCAGTCAGACAAGGTCTTTGTTATTCGTTGATCCATTTTGACTCATATTTACTTGCGGGAAAATCCGTTTATACCGTTTAGTCGTAGTTAGTGCTTGCCGATGAAAAAATTTGCTATCGACAATTTTGCATTGTGAAAACTTTCCTCCCGCGATAGATTACCCTGCTCTCCGATCAGACCAGAAAGAATCAACATAACCCTTTTTCTGTCGTGTGTCTAAATTCCTGTCCTGTGCTGCTAGTGACCGGTGTCAAGTTGGGGTTCATAGTCCGGAGTACCAGACCTCAGCTCACCAGCTTGGTCGTAGGAAACCTTTGGAAGTATCGGCCTAACTAAACATTTTAATGTTTTTCTCGATAACCAAGCGTGGATGGAGTCGAAAGAACAGTGCTCTTAGGACTCAGAATGAAAACCAAACATAAAACAGACAGACAAAAAGATGTCTGTTTGAAACGGAAACAAACGTTCAAAATTCCCGAAAAGAAAGGACAGAATAGATTTCGCCTCATCGTAAGCTTGCCCCCCCCCTGCTGCCCTTACAGGTTCACCCCCTGATATAAAACAAGCTCGCGAAAAGAAAGAACACAGAATAGATTTCGCCCCATTGTAAGCTCGCCCCCCTGCCACTCTTACGAGTTCACCCCCTGATATAAAACAAGTTCGCGAGAAGAAAGAACACAGAATAGATTTCGCCCCATTGTAAGCTCGCCCCCCCCCCCCCGCCGCTCTTACGAGTTCACCCGCTAAGATAAAACAAGCTCGCCCCACGCCTTTATCTTTCAACTCTCTTCCTTACGCCAGAGCACCATCTCTTTCTGTCGAATCATATTCCGCTTACGCTAGGCCCAACAACATACAAGTGCGACCCTAAAACCCTTATACAGTCAGCTACAAAATTCACGACATTCGCATCGCATCGAGCCATCTCACTTAAAAATTTATTTCTGTAAATATCAATAATGTTACACCGAAGAAAAGCATTTCTCTCAGATTTGTCATATATTATTGCGTTCAAATTATTACAAATCCATTGCAGACATGATGCACTCATCATGTATCAGTTAGAGAGAAAAAAAGCTCTTCAAATATATAGTCAATATCATAATAAAGTGCAGGGACGCTGTAAATAAGCTTTTACAGAGCGAAGACAAATATTTTACATCTTATTTTTGTACATTTGGTTCATAAATAAAATTCAATTTGACAAAAAAGATCTCTCTTTGGAAAGTTTGAGGAGAGTTAATTGAGGTATTTGCGACAATGTTTTGAGTGACACAAACAAGGTAACTTCTCGTCTTCGATAGGAAACTTGTAGTCGTAAGTGAGCTCTTCTCCTCTTGATATACTATAAGGAATAAATAAAATCAAATCATTAAATTTAGTCGAGCACGGATAAGAGAACTCAAAGTAGATATGTTCATATATTTTGCTGTGAAAAAGCTAACTATTACAATTCAATTTGTTTAAAGTTTGTCTTGGAGTCCCCTAACAATTTGAAAATGGCTAATATCGCTGAACGGACACAAAATTACAACAACGGGCCAGAACATTTTACAAGCTTACCCTTCTCCCTTCAGAGTCGGATAAGTAATCTTTAAAATGCTCTGACCCGTGCTAAATAAAACATTGGAGAAATTTTCAAGTGCGTGATGAAAACAATTCAGAAACCATTCAGGATTGCATTGGATTTGCTTTACTTTGCTCTGTGATTGGTCCACAAAATTCGCGCCACCATCGTTACCAATCAGATGTAAAATCAACCGCTACTTGGTCGCTGGCGTTTTCCCGCGTTTCCAGCAGTTTGCTTGTTTTTACTTCGAGTTCTCATTCGCTTCCCCTCAGGGCTCGACACTAAAGGTAGCCATCCAGCCATAGACTAGTAGAAATTCAGTTTTGGCCAGTGGTTTTCGATTTCCACTAGCCAGTTTGGCTGGTAAACAAACTGACATTGTCGTAACATCTAAGATATCACAAGCCACTCGGCTAGTAAGTTGAAAAGTTAGCGTCGAGCCCCATCCCTGATATCATACTTCGCTCTGATTGGCCGTTACGATTACTTCAGTTTGGATTTTACAACACTGGGTCGAGATGCGCTTATAAATCAAAATACAATGACAAGTTACTGTTTCAAAACGGTTTAGCCTTAGTACACAGAAATATTTCCAATTTTTGCTATCCTCCGCCTGATAGAAGAAAACCGATGACAAACCAAACGCCTGTACACTAACAATACTAATAAAATAACCCTTGGAAAAAAAATTCAAGTTAATCTAAAATTTTTTTATAAATAGATACCTTTTGGAAGCAAAGATAATAATTTTCTTTTGACCATCCACAGTAATGACTCGAGAAAAACAGTTTGACTGGAATGTAAAGGAAACACATTACTTAATAAACATAATAGATAGTATGTTCGTAATAGTATTTTCTCTTTTATCATCGTCTAGAGAAAGAGCGAGATAGACACGGGGGGATTTACAAGCAACTTGGCTTGGAAAACCAAAATAGCACTGGAGAACTAGATCACTGCTAACCCCTCACGACACTAAGTCGAGGATATGATTATACTGACGTATAGTTGAAGAGGCATTTCTACATTGTTCCTGTGTAATCAAAAAGATACGTTCTAAATGGGTATATTTGCTGTATAGAGTACCGCAAACTTTCAGCTATAACCCTCACGCACAGCTCATAGCGCCCCCCCCCTCCCGCTCCCGGGAGACAAAACTGTGCAAAGCGGGTGCTTATAGCCAATTTTTCACTAGTTTTTCAACTTAAGGACACTTCTGACTTACCACCTAAAACAACCCTTCCATTGAAAAATAAAAAATGATATTTACCTCGCAAGAATGATTAATGAAACGAGCTGCGTTTCCGCACATTGTGGCGTCAACGACATATGTGCCGTCGACACGGAACATGTAGCACCCGATACCCTGGAAAAAAAAAACAAAAAAACAAAAAAACACATGTGGATCAAGTTATAGGTCCTTGAAGATGAATCAGTCTCAAATCAAAATCATTCAGTCATTATCACCACTGTTCCTACACCTCACCCTTTAAACACAGAACGTTACTTATGTTTGGTCAATGTGAGTATCTACCTTGCTTTCGTAGTACTTCTCTCGCTTGTCAGTTAGAACAGAACGAACCAGCATTCCAGAATACTCGATCACCATCTCACCAGCGGCGATATTACGAGTGCAGAATAAGCCACGACCATGAATTGGGGACCTAAGGTTCACAGAAATGGTCACATGGTCAATTTATGGTCAATTGAGGACCTAAGGTTCACAGAAATGGTCACATGGTCAATTTATGGTCAATTGGGGACCTAAGGTTCACAGAAATGGTCACATGGTCAATTTATGGTCAATTGAGGACCTAAGGTTCACAGAAATGGTCACATGGTCAATTTATGGTCAAAATTGATCATGAAGGACAGAAACGAGACCTCCTTGAGAAGGTTTAAAGCAAAAATAAGGAAAAAAGATCTGAGCGAATTGGTTAGTAAAAACGCATGCAAAAGGTGCCACTTGTGTAACTCATAATTCATAAACAGAAAATATTATACCTAGTAGAGTTGATATATTATAAAATTGTATACATAGTTTTTGTTGCATATGTGTATTTTTAAGTATATTGACTATTGTATATATTTGAAGAAGTTTTGAATAGTTAAATCTTATTATCTTATAGTATTATTAATATATATTTATCATTAATAAGTAATTTAAGTAGTGTCCCCGATTAGTGGGCCTGAGGGCAAGCTAGAAGATTAGACACTTAAATAAAGTTGTTGATTGATTGATTGAGAAAAAAAAATAAGAGCGAGACGACAAATAAAGTCACTGTGGTCGGGTGGTCGGGCAGCTCAGCCAGCGGTAGCTACCATTCGATCTGTGAGTCTATACCTTAGTGATGGACAGTACAACAAACTTTATAAGATGACACAGGTACCTGTATACAGCTACAGCGTCTTTGTTAAAGGAACACTGTTTAAGGTGGCGGTATCTCATGGCCATTGGTAGATCCAAGCACGTTGGACGCCTGTAAAGTAAGGGTTGAAATAAACTGTAAGTAAGTTAATAATAAAATTAAAAAATTACTTAATGTTTAAGTCCTAGTACCAGTGTCACCAACACTGTGCAAGGAGGTTCTACCTGCTTTCTTGAGAATGCCACCCTGTTAAGAGAACTACGGAACAGTACTTCCATCTGTTTGAGCTGGTATATACACGTCCAAATTCGGTTCTTCTAATTTTCGTTAAAAATCTAGTATGTGACGATTCAGTTTAAATTCGTAAATAAGAGGTTTCGTTTAGCACTGACTAACTTTCACACTTTTGTTTTGTTATGCCAATCTACACATTTTCACGACAGCGTTTTCACGTAGTGTTTTCTTGGTAGCGTTTTGACGGTAGCGCTTTCACAGCAGCGTTTTCACGTACCTCACGGAAAGAGGTCCATCGCGCGCCTGTTCAGCGCTCTCCTGTTCCTCAGCGCTTTCTTCCAGTTGTGGAGGGACGCGGTGAGTTGACGCCAGGAACGCGAACATATCGTACTTTTTGTTTCTGGTAAAAAAAAGAGAAAGAAGAACTTAAAAGGTATTTCAATCTTTCACTCTCAAGATCGCATTAGTAATTCTCCTTACTGTCTACCATAAAATTTTCATGATATTAGTTTCGAGAATTTGTTACAAGATCAACTAATAATCCACTATTTGATGTTTTTCTTTATTCTCATCACTTGTCTGCTTAATATTGAATTGATATTGTAAGGAACAAATCTGCGTTGGTCACCCATGGCACGAGTCGCAATGAAGGGTCCTTCATTCCGCCATTGCATACGCATCCAATTTGATAGTATGAATTACCCACTAATCTCACACAAAAAAAGTTTTTCGTTTCCTAACCTGTGGAACACTTCAGCTCTTGCACAGCCGTGAGGATTCTCTTTTAAAGCCTGTGGAAGAGTTGAGTTGAAAGAGCTAATTAGCACTCAATTCTTCGCCTAGTTTAGCCTTTAAACCCTAACATCAGTATGCATATTCTCCATACTGTTCTCTAAACATTTCCTAAGGTGCCGACAAGGAGAATTCGTGTAACAATCAAGAGTTTCCATTAGTTGGTGATCATTTCCTTTATTCTCCTGACCTTACTGTGTGATTCAGGGGTGGTAATGTTAGGAGAAATTAGATGCTGGTCACTTTTAGAGGTTTAAGGGTTAAACAAGTGCGGCCGTTTTAACGGACTTTGAAAAACAGATCATCAAAGTACCGCAATTTACAATGAAGTACTCAAAGACATCCATTTACACCACTCTGAACAGTTTGACTGCACCACGACTTGAGCCTAAGATACCTTAAAAAAAAAGTTCACCCTTGAAAATCGAAGTAGTAATTGACTTCCCATTTTTTTCTTTTATTAAAGCCCTCTGCACAACAGCTCAGAAATAACTGAACACAGTGTTTTCACTCGGACAGAGCAACGTTTTTCTTCCACACTTGTTCACAAAGAAAACCTTTTGAGTCCACACTGCGCCCAATAAGTTTGAAACGCACCAATCCCCAGCGATGGAACCGCTGAGCCACTGGATTGCATTGCATTGCATTGCCCAGCCATATAAATCAAGTAGCCTTTTCAAATTTTCCCGCTCAAGTGTGGACGCAGAGAAATGCATCTCTGCAGATTTTACCTGTGTTTCCTCCAAGCTGCTATTGTCAAATGGCGGGTTGTATTTGAAGGAGTACTGCTTCAGTTGATGGGCTCCAGGCATCTGCTCCAACATGGACACAACAGATTCCTGTGGGGAATAAACGATTAAAAATTAAAGCTTGTCTATCATTTTCCCCCAACATTTACACGACAATGCATGTCCTGGAAATATACAGGATGCTTGTTACGCGAGAGCAATTGGCACGTGAGCATGGAAATTCTACGCTCCAATTGGTTATTCAAACCAGCCAAACGGAGTTACATTTTGCAATGACCTCATATACCTACAAAAATGAAGAATAGCCTAAAGCCGTAAAAAAGCGAAAAGAAAAGAACAAATGAACTCTAACATAACTGCCTCAGGTATGGGTTTCTAACTCACCTGACGAACACCAAACATTGCTTTGCCATTCACACCTGAAAGACGAAATCAAATACATCAGTTGCTACATTCACTGCACGAGACTTTGGGTCGCACAAAGGAAAATGAAAGTCAAGCAGCAAAAATTAGAATAAATATGAAATGGCGGTTGACAGAACCTGCAAATGGAACCAGCTTCATGTGACGATCTATCCTGGCTTCCTGAACCTTTTCAAAGACTTGCTTCCAAGCAGCTACCAAAATGAAAACAAAACAATAGAAAGCATTTCCTTTCAATGTCGTAAAACAAGAAACAAAGGAATCGTAACAGCCCATCAGAAAAAAGAATGAATATCAGAAGGAACGTTCTTTCCTTTAAAGGCCGGTTGACGGACACTAGTGTCTGATTTTGGACACTAGTGTCCATCACCCAGCCGTGATTTTGTCAGACACTAGTGTCCAATATATGAGACTAGTTTCCATTATAAGAAGCTAGTGTCTAAAATCTGACAGTTGTGTTTAAAATAAAAAACTCGGACACTAGAGCCCTAGATTGGATACTAGTGTCCTAAACTGGCACCAGTGTATACAATTGGACACTAGTGTCTAAATTCGGTCTAACTCACAGTGCTCCTCTTTTTAGTCGTTCGGGAATTCTACCGATAAAAATGCTTTACTTCAAATTGGTTGCCTCTCTGTTACATGACATCAAAAATCGCTGTGCTCCTCTCAATATTTCTGAACTTTTTACTCACTCTGAACAGGTTCATTCCTACTCTACTCGTTTCTCAGTAGCTGGAAGCTTTTATATAAAACAGGCGAGAACAAATCATCAGTTGTTTTCCTTTTCTAGAGTTGGTGCGAAAATATGGAATGGCATCCCCCCTGAAATTCGTAAGCTAAAGAAAGCACCTTTTAAACGTGAGCTAACTCACTTGCTTTTGAAAATTCTTGAAATTGAGGAGATGAATGTTGACTTGCGCTACCTTGACCTTTCTAGCTTATATTTGTATTTCAACTGATTAGCTTTCTCTTTGACCTGTTAAAAACTCCCTTGTGTGACTGGCTCAGTTAAAACCTTTAACATGATTTTACTACTATTATTTATTATTTATTTTTATTTGCTCATTTATTTATTTATTTCATTGTTGCGTGTGTGTGTGCGTGCGTGTGTGTGTGTGTGTGTGAGCCTATACAGTGTCTGTTTAGGTAGCCCGCCTAGAATAGCTTTGCTAACTGCGGGCTACAAAAGCCTTTATTTCTTTCATTTTAAAAAAAAAATAAAGTCAATGTTGTTGTTGTTGTTCGGATACTAATGTTCAAAATCAGACAATAGTTCCAAAATCGGACACGCGTGTTCAAAATCGGACATTAGTGTCCAAAATCGGACTTGAGTATCTAAAATAGAACAGTAGCGTCCAAAATCAGACATTGGCGTCCAAAATCAGACACTAGTGTCCAAACTTGAACAATAGTGTCCAAAATCGGACAATAGTGTCCAAGCAGTATCAAGTACACCAGAACCAAGCAGACAAAAAAATATCAACAACTTAAGATACCTTCACATGTATTGGCCTCCACCCTAACTCCTTCATCACTTGTGATTTCAAAAGACACATGTGGCTTCTCGGATTGCGCAGCACTTTCCCTTTCTCGAAGCTTCACTAACCAAGACTTGGGAGATATTTCTTTAATGGGCGAATTTAACAGCTCTTCATCTCCTGCTTTTGCTACTACTTCGTGATCGCAGTTTAACTGCCTGACAGTTTGAGGAATCGACTCCTCAAAATTCATCGTCCTTTTCACGGCCGGCGGTGTTTTCCTACTTCTCTGAGGTACGGCTTTCTGCGCAGGAGCGCTTGCCGCGACAGGTGAAGGCGATTTTTCCACACGAACAGGATTAAGAATTGACGGTAAATGGCTAGTTTGTCGATTTATATGTTCGATGAGTTTCCTCGGAGAATTCGTAGGCGAGGCAGGCAAAGGTTTTTGAGGAGCTGGTAGAATTCTTCTCAACTTCGACAAGTGTGTAGTATCATTCAACAGAACTCCTGGAAAAATAGAGTGATTTACAATACCGGGGCCTGGATGGGGCGCTATCCTTTTCAGTTTCTTTCCATAAGAACTATTTAAGTAGTCGGTTGCTCTGTTACTCTGTCGAGGTTGTGCAGAGTTTTTGAAATCTCCGTGAGCTGTAGACATGATTTTTGGCACTTTGTCTTTTTTGTTGACTTCTTCGTGAGATATAACTTTGTGTAAGTGTTCCTGATCTATCGAGTCCTTGATGGCTTCTTGTTGTATTCTTTGCGTTGATTCGATTTTTTTCTCTTTCATTGTGCAGTAATAACGGCATCTTTTAGTTGGATCGTTAACGCTCCAGTACAACCGACTAATTCTGATGAAGGATGAAAAGTATAGTCAACACACACACAAAGAAACAAAAACGGACCCAAGACACGGTTGCCACAGTCACGGGTTTTTGAAAATTCCCTAACAAACTGCACTAACTGTTTCACAAACGAGTCCTAATAATGGCCTCCAAATTCTCCTCACGGCCATCCTCTTCGACCATAAAGTTATGCCTTTAGCAAGTGTCACCATCTTTTATCATAGAGAGGGCCACGACAAGATGAACGACTAATCACATTTTATTCAGTTGACATTTCAATTTTCCCTGACTTCTTTTTAAGATGGAAATTTTCCCTGATTCAAAGTTAATTTCCCTCAATTTTCCCTTACCTTGAAGAAATCTATTTTTCCCTGATTTTTTCCTGATCTGTAGCAACCATGCAAGATGGAGAGATCCGGAATTGAGGTCACCTGGGTCATTGTGTTTTTTTCTGAGACAAAACACTTCTTTTTCACAGTGCTTCTCTTCAACGTAGAGTATATATATCTTATTAACCAAGCGCGAGGGCTGTACTGGGAGAATATCGGCCCGAGGTCTTGACAGTACGGACCGAGCGGAGTAAGGTCCGTACAAAAAAGACCGAGGGCCGATATTCTTCCAGTACGGTCCCGAGCAAGCTTGGTTAATAAGAGATTTATTATACGACTGAAGTTCAAAGGGACACAAGTGCGGTATCATTCGGGATCATTTGGGACAGTGCCCGGCCCAATACTTAGAGAATATTGGACCGGCCATAGAGCATTTTGATTGGTTGATTTTAGTTATTGGCCCTCTGACTGCCCGAGTCGTGTAATAAATTTGGATAACGGCGAACCATCAGAAAAAGCTAATGGAATGTTTGCGAAAAACGAGCAACCAATAAATCAAACCATTGGAGTCACTTCGAGCTCCGGTAAAATTGTGATATTTGACTTCATTGGTTCACTCTATTTCACGGACAGACCAATAAAAGCTACTTGAGTTGGCTGTATAGCGCAAAGGAGGGCAGAATACAATCATAAGAATAGAATATTGTACGCCGTACCTGAAATTAATTGGATACAACGTTTGTTCGGTGTCGGAATGTTCATTCAGCTTACCCATGTTTTCCAGAGTAAGAGAACCTGTAAGAAATTCAGAACTATTTACAATCTGAAATTAAAACAATTCGTGTTTCAAATTCGGTTTTCAATTGAATCTTTACGATCTTGTAGTAAATTCACATTTTTGTCTCAATTTATTAATTCCTGTTACCTTGTACAAGGTTGATGCTGTGCGGTTCAAATCCTCTTGACGATTTCTTTGTGGCTCGGATTTTGCCCATGTCCACACAAACTCGTCGTTCCACACAGAAGTCGTCATTTACCATCACTAACTAACAACAAAAATCATACCCACATTTAATAAAATAAGGTTTATCTACTCAGTTTGCTCTCTAAAAAATTTCAATTGAAATTCGTAAGTATTCCGCGATAACAGATTGTGTTTACGTTGCTTCACTATGCTCTTATTGATCGAGAAACACTCTTAGCTCTAATTAGCCGCCACGATTATCATAACTTCGCCTCTACGAAGCTCAATCGAAAACCATTCTTGACCGACAATGATTGAGAGACAAATCACTACTTCATTGTGATAAAACCCAGAAAGTACAAAAGCCGATGTAAACAAAATCAACTAATCAGAGCTCAATTTTTAACAAATGCAAGTCACCCCATCAAGTACGGGAAACGCCCGTAACGTAGTCATGACCGATTTGGGATTG
This sequence comes from Stylophora pistillata, assembly GCF_964205215.1. Lineage (NCBI taxonomy): Eukaryota > Metazoa > Cnidaria > Anthozoa > Scleractinia > Pocilloporidae > Stylophora > Stylophora pistillata. The sequence goes on from NC_142525.1 coordinate 34,519,855, forward strand.
ATTACAGTTTGAGTACATCTCACAAATTTTGTTACACCAATCGCAACTTACGGAAAACGCACGCGAACGACGATAAGCGCGAGAAAAAAGCGTGTGACTAAGTCTTTACTGTTTTTGTTTGGTTGTACTAGACTGGTTCAGCGCACACCGCTCTGACGAACACAGCGGTTGAACGTATGTGCACATGCAAACTTGCAGAAACTTAATGGCGTGCTTTTAGGGCCGTCAAAACCAAGTTGTCTTAGAGACAACCACACAAACCTTGTAGGTTACAGTGTTTGAAAACTGTAGAAATTTTTTTAATATAAAGCTCAAAACAAAATGGTAATTCAGCAGAAAACGTGCGATTTAATAAGCTTTGTGTACGAACAGTCTCGAGCCTTTCTTTCCCCTACTTTTGTTTTCCCTGTACAGATTTACAAGTACGCTTCAATTTTTCTTGTTCGCACATATTGCGTGACAGTGGTTGTTTCTTAAGTATTCCTGGGAAATTTTGGGCGGGAAATTGGCCTGTAGCCGGCCAAAATTGATCCCCTTGCACATGCCCCACCGGTTTGACCGCTGTGTTACTGCTGAGTGAAAAGTGCTTAACGAGTCAATAAAACGACTTACCTCCTTTTTGGTCCGGAAGGAATGTTGCGCACAGTACACCTTCTTGTCGTCTTGGAACTCTGCTTTAGCATTTCTTGCGCACATAAAATGATAATTCATTGGACAGCGAGGTTCACAACAGCCTACTGTGGCTCCTACCTCACCGCAATGTTCACATTTCTACAATGGCAAGAGAAATTGATTTTGAGGATTAGAATGCAGCGAAAATATAGCCCTTTTCGCCTTCTGGTCAGTATGCATATTCTCCATACTGTTCTCTACACATTAGTTAAGGAACTGACAAACAGAAGTTGTTTAACAATCAAGAATCAAAAGGTTATTTTGCTGGTGAGTGATCATTTTCTTTATTCTCGTCGCCTTAAGATTTGATCCAGGGTGACATTGTAAGGAAAATTAGATGCTAGTCACTCTTAAGAGTTAATGGATGAAACCACGACAAAGCGCGACTTTTCTCTTCAGGCTTTACTTTTTTGCGACTAAAATCACACTGTGAACACGAAGTCGTCACTACGATGAGTTTGTAGCTACTGCGAAGATCATGCGTGTAAATTGCGCGCAATATGACGGATTTATACATACATTCATACATACATACATACATACTTTATTGACTTTCCCCAAGGAAGCTTTTCGAAGACAATGTTATAAAAATAATCCTATTACAATTAAAAAATCCTATCTACAATTAAAGATGTTTTAAAATCTGAATGTTCTAAAAGAAAAATAAAAGTATACATATATATATATATATATATATATATATATATATATATATATAAAATTACAACTCTTTGAGTAATTTGGTCCTTCAACGATTTTTAAAAATACGCATGATAGGCGCATCCAATGCTGCTATTCCCGCGGCCGGTACCGTATAAACAAGATAATAAAAACAAAAACAGTAAATACCATTTGTTTTCCACGTGATATCGCCACTTGAACATTTTGTAAGCGACCCTCATCATCTTCAAATACTTCCGCTGACCACAGACCACAATTGACGTGCACCCACTCATCCAGACCACATGTGAGTAGCCGGCCTGCCTCAGTAGGTTCAGCATCTCGCAACAAACCACACAGAAGACACTTTCTGGTATCCTCCTGAAAAATTATCGTGCGCAAGTTGAATTTTACCTTTTCTCCAACAAAAATTCAATGCAATTATTCCGGGGTTAGGGTCTACGAAGGTGACTCGCACGTCGCATGACTGTCAGAAGCTAACACGGTTTCTATAAAATGAGGCGTTAAGCGATCCCTTACCATATGGATGGGTCCATAATAGGTCCTACACCCACTCCCCCCCCCCCTTTCTTACTGCATTCGTCAGGTTTCCCTGACAAAGCGCTCGCATCCATTTATACCCCAAGGGAAGGGAGGGGGGGGGGGGAAGGCCCGCGCAATCACTGAACACAACCCAGCTTGGGGCTCGAACCCGGAATTTTCAATCCGAAGTCCAGCACACTTACAACTCGGACACCGCGCCTAAATTCTAACACTATTCAAAACCACACAATGAATTACACTCTACCACGTTAGATTCTTGCTGTGGTTGTTGTTCTTGTTTCTGTTGCTGGAGTTGTTTTAGTTGTTGCTGTTCCTCAGTACTATAATCAGTTTCCATTGGCTCCTTGTTGGCGACTTTTTCTTCCTGCAGAACGCGTTCCACATCTGTTTCCATCTCCTGAACTTCACCTATAAATGAACACCAGACACGTTTACAAGTGCCACGCCTTTTTGTACTACAACTCTATCTTCAACTCTTTCACACTTAAGATCCGAATGTGGTAATTCTCTCTTTTGGCTGCTACAAATTACTTGTATATTAGTTCACAAATTGGTTTTTCCAGGAGCCCATAAATGATGGGTTCCTGATGTTTCTGTATATTACAATAAAAACTTGTAAATTAAAAAAGCAGCCAATTCTCATCAATTGTGTGAAATTTTGGGAGAAGTTGAATTCTCGTTGCTTTTGGGGGTTTACGGGCTAAATAGAAAAAAAATCGCCACTTAGTTTTCCACCAGCATTTCCCCGTCTAGTTCGGTTACAACCGATGATATGTATGTTGACAATTCAAATGTACTTCAGCACCTTAGAACAATCTGAGTTTTCAAACATGTAACCTGTTTCCAGTCTCTTTAGAGGGCCAATAGTTTGTCAAAACTTACCATTTTCGTTCTCTAGTGAGTTCATCTGAAGAGCCTTTGAAGAAGAAGGCTGAGATTTTCCATCTCGTGTAGAATCAAATTTTTCTTGACTGCTTTTAACGGAAACGTATGAGTGATCCCAGACTTCGTAAGGAATAGTAGGTCCAACTATTCCACTACAATAAAGGTGGATAGCAGTCAAGTAAGACTATCAATAAAAATACTGAGCACCTTTCGATTAAGTGTCTAAAACCCAAGGTGGATAAAGGTGGATAGCAGTCAAGTAAGTCTATCAATAAAAATACTGAGCACCTTTCGATTAAGTGTCTAAAACCCAAGCCCAAAGTAACTTACATCAGTTAATCAAAAGGAAAGAAAACAAAATATCAGAAAAAATAAATGACGAATCGAGTGGTTTCAGCTTTGTATTTCAAAATTTGATTCAGCAACGCAGTCAACGCTGGGGTGGTAAACTTGTAATAATCTAGCATTCTGTTCAGGTGAGGGGGGGGGGGGGGATGCAGTGGAATCCCTTCATGCTGCTGATGGGATGGGCCGTTTGCCGCATAAACATACCAATTTTTTTAGCCATTAGAATTAACCATTCGAATCTCTCAAGAAACACAATTATTTCAACTAAGTTGAAATTGAAATTGTAAATTGGCCACCGTCAGAGCGAATCAACGAAGGGCTAACGCCCAACTAGGAAACGTCAGTTTTTTAAGTCGTTACGGTGGCCAATTTACAATTTCAACTTAGCTGATATAACCAAATTACCTTGTTATCCCCACCGACGCAGCACCACAATTTCTTTAGAAACGTTTACCCTTTACTCACAATTACTTAATCCGGTTTTCAAATATGGGCCACTTTAAAACTTACTTTTTAAGGATTGGTTGTACGTTCTCCTTGTGTTCCTCGGAATTCACTTTACTTTTAAGCTTGTGCCATGGAAACATTGCCGCTAGTTCCTACAAAAGGAAAAGAAAATGGTGTTTTGATTCTCAGTAGATTCTGTATGGTTTGTAATAACAGCAGTTACGCGCACCAAAGTCCCACCCCTCAAACCCGTTTATGTATCAAAATTTATAGCGCCAACCAAAAATCCAGTACAAGTCCCTCAGTGAGGATGAGAGTGGTATTAGCGCAATTATTAAAAAACTGGATTATTGGATAATGCAATTCAAGACTTTTTATTGGCTTAGCCATTATGGTATATGAGCCAATATACCATAATCTAATATCCGTACATTGTAACATCCGGTTTCTTCTTACAAAATAAAGTCGAGAAGATTTGTCTAATATCTTGGGGGCGTTTTCTTTTTTTAATAAAACAATTATTCCACTCGCGTTTGTTGGATATGAGATGATTATAGCCAACTCAGCGCTACTCGCCTCGTTGGCTATCTATCATCTCATATCCAACGCGCGCTCGTGGAATAATTGTCAATTAAAACATTTACATATCAACAGCTGTTAGGTACACTAAGTTTGTTTAAAAGTATAAAATGATTATCTGTAGATCATTTGCTGAAGTCCGTGATCAACTACATAATCTTTGCATCAATATACAGCACCAGTTTTCTGTTAAAAGCGCCTGAGTGATAAAAGGCACCACAACTCATACAGAACGACAAAAAGCAGAAAAGAAATATTGGAGTTGCTAATCAGTTTGTATATCACAAAAGATTAATACCACCTTAATATACTTTGAGAATGAATGCTGCTATTCCTAACAGTCGTAATTTCCCCCACCCCCACCCCCTCATCATGAATGAGTGGAAAATACAGCCATTTTTCCCGGGGGGGGGTAGTCTTAAATAACCGCACTGTCCAACCCAACCCACTCTTCAATACATGTAAACGCAAGAGAAATGATAAACAAACCTTGCAAAAAGTATAGTATAGTGAAGACCAATGTTTAGTCAAAACAGAGTCTGTTTCTACAGGTCTATATATCCTTTCCAAAACTTTAGTTATGTCATCACAAAACATTTCCTGTCAAAGAGGATCACAGTAAGGAAGTCATAAACTTTTCATTGACGTTGTCTCCCTTTTTATTGACCCTGTATACCCTAACATCAGTCTGCATATTCTCCATAATGTTCTCTATACATTTCCTAAGGTGCTGACAAGGAGAATTTGTTTGTAAAATAGACAAGAGCTGCTTTAGCAGGTGATCATTTCCTTTATTCTCATTACTTTCACGTTTGATTCAGGGCTGATATTGTAAGGAGAAATTAGATACTAATCACTTTTAGGGTCAAAAGGAATGAAACTCCTGCATAAAATAGTATTGAGGATTATCATTCTTATACATCAAGTGTGTTTCTCAACTGCAGATGAATGTCAATTCAAGGATTTGATACATTTAGTGGAGACTTCCTCATATAACCTTATTTGCAGCAAAAATGATGCCAAACATTGCAATATAGCCCTCGGTTGACCTTTGAGGCGTTTAATACCATGGTTTTTCCTTCTGGTTGATAACAGGTGAAACTTCAAACATGATACAACTGTTGTTTTTAAATAATCAGAATTTTTCACCAGCCACTCACCACACTAGTGTACTTCCTATCTTTCACTTTTGCTGAAATAACTTCAAAGTCCTTTGGGTGTCCATTATCTGCTTCAAGCTATTTACATTTAGGGAAAAACAACAATATCAGGTTCACAGAAGGATAACTTCCATGTCTGAGAACTAAACACAGAACACTGTTAATTTTCTTTCTTTCACTTAGCCACATGTCATAGGATACTTTCAGCACAGTTGAACACAGCAGGACAATTGAGATGCTTTGATTGGCCAGATTAGCAAGTTCTATTCAGCTAAGAGCAGTAATCCCGCTAAACCTTTTTGGCAAGAGATACATGCATTTGCTAAAAACTTTCCTTGTTGCTCTCATCATACCTGTTCAAAATGAGACTTGAGCGGTTCATAGGCCTTGCAAGATTTGATTTCCTCCACTATCTACAAAAACCAAAACAAAATGTTGTCATCCACAAAGTATTTTAAGTTTTGGTTTTGATATTTTAACTTTTAAGACTTGATTAACAAGTTAAGAGGGGCATAGGGGAAAGTGTCTCATCAAATGGATGACAAAATGACCCCTCCAGGGCTGGAATCTGCACCTTCATATGCAGATTCCACAAATTTTAATGTTGGGTCACCATGATAACCTCCTAAAGACATAACATAGTAGCATAAAAACTTTTATAACATAACCAAAGTAAAGCGCGCGCTCTGATTGGTCAACTTAGCGTCCCCCATTTGCCCATGGGTGTACGCTGCTGATGTGAGCAAATGCAAAGACTATTTTTCTGCGCGCGCTTGTTTTTTTCTGGTCATGTAAGATTTGTTAAATAAAAGGGAACTCTTTAGCTACAATGTGTTAATGTTATGTTATAAAACAAATGGTAAACACTACAGCGTACACAATTGTGTTATGGATGCACTTGGGAGGTTTGCTAAGCACTCAAGAAGCTAGAATCGCTTTCGGCTATCGCCTCGAGCGACTCTTACGCTTCTTTCGTGCTTAGCAACCTCCCGTGTGCATCCATAACTCTATAGTGTACGCTGTGGTGTTTACCATTTGTTAAATGTACTGATCATAATTACCCTCTCATATCCTGCCTCCATTTCCTCCATCAGTTCTTTGTACCATGGAGAGGAGACCTGATCTTCACAACAGCGCCTACAAACAAACTGCACATCCTCTGGTAGGTCTGTCAGACACTCGTACTGATCAACTGTGATTCCTTGACACTCTGCATGCACCCAGTGATCACATTTAACACAGTGAACCATTTTAGATTCAAAGTCGTCATCAGAGTAGCATTTATCACAGAGAGGACAAAAGTTGTTCTGTTGCCTTTGCTTGCCACATTCTTGACAATGCGTGAATTCAAGCATCCACACAGCTTCAGGATTCTACAAGAAAAAAGTTTTAAGTTCCCAATAATTAGCCATTTCAGATGACTACAATGCTCTATTGTACACTGACTAAATATGACTGGATTACTATATTTGTATGCAAAGTTACAATTTAATGTAGAGAGCTGGATTTCAATTTTAAAAGAAATTAGAAACTTACATCTCCAGCAGTTCTTCTCCCACAATTTTTGCACTGTACACATCGACCACACACCTTAAAAATAAAAATGGAGCAAAACTGATGAATGATACACTACTTTGTGATCATGCAAGTGAGGGTAATCCTGAAATGGCCTATTGTCAAAGACGCACATTTTGTCAACTTAAACTAGAAGTCATCATCAAAATCAAGAAGAAACAATAAAGTTCTTCTTTTTTATATTGTGTGGTACACTTCAGAAATAGATTCCATGATGCCTTTTGTCAGTTCAATAATAGGTCACAATTGATGTAAAAATGTGGTAAGAACAAAGAAGTGACACATGAAGTGGCACAGAGAGCATCACTGATATTCTAAACACATTTTGACTTCTTCTATGATCTATTACAGTACAGGCCCACCACAACATGGAATCTATTTGTTTTATTCAATAAGAAGGCAAGAAAGTTTTACTAATGACATCATCAATGTATCTGTCCTCCAATAGATCGTTAGTAAGAACCAATGAAAATACTCGTAAAATTCACTTTATCATATACATTTATACCTTGGAATACTTCCAAGACTACAAAAAGTGATACTCATCAGGGATAAAATATGGATATGTGATTCTGACAGCAATACATAACCTCTACACATTTAATCACATAGCCTCATAGCCCATGTGAAATTAATTTTGACAGAAGTCACCATCAGAGTCCAAGGAAAGTTGACTCTTACAATAACTTGCCCTAGGGTTGTCAAAATGCTTGTCAGTACCACAGAGTACATTCCTTCTCTGGACTCCTTTCAGACTACACTATCAAATCCTGACAGGGCATTCCATCTCTGTCCAACAGGCCCTGTTGTTCAAAGGATACATGATGCTATCTGATGGATAAATCTTTATCCTGTGGATAGTGCAGTACATTTTGTTAACACCTCTGCTGGATAGTGATTTATCCATTAGATAAAGTTATACACCCTTTGAACAACTGGGCCCAGATGATCCGAGTTACATAAATTTTACCCACCCAAACATCATCATCTCCCTCTGGCTCTGTGGGATAAAATGGACCCAAACATTCAACATGATAGCCACGCTGACAACGGTCACACATCAGAAGCTGAAAAAAAAACATCAAAAAGTGATTTCGTTAGAAAAACAAAAAAAAAATCATAGAGTCTAAACAAAGGTTTAAACGTGACATATCATTTAAAAAATGTTGATGCTGATTTTTTAAGACCACTTATTAAACCCATCCAAGAACTTTGCTCCACAAACTAAAGCTATCATTCACTAATTAACCCTCCCTTCCCCCCAAAGTAATCAATGCTAATATTCTCCTTGCAAAAATCAACACTTCACTTTGGAGACAAAGTTAGCTCAATGGATAGAGCGCTGGACTGTTGTGCAGGAGGTCGAGGGTTCGAGCCCTGGCCGGACCAACACTCAAGGTCTTAAAATGACTGAGAAGAATATGCTTCCTTTCTGTAACATCAAGAAATGGTTAGATATTCTAGTCTTCTCGGATAGGGATGAATAAATGGAGATCCCGTCTCCTGCAGGGTTAGGGGTAGGAGACATTAATTTCCCACGCACGAGTGTACTGTGTGATGGATGTCCTCCCCTGGGGTGGGTTGGGTGGGTGCTTACAGGGCCGTTCTGAAAACCACTTCTGCGAGAATGCACCCTGTCTAAAGATTATTATCTATCTTATTATTATCTGTCTAAAAGCTGATCAATGGTGATATAATATCTTGATCAAATATCACTTAGTTCTTATTAACTGAGTGGGAGGTCTGTATGTGAGAATCTTGACCGAGGTCACCAGTACAGACCGAACGCAGTGAGGTCTCTACCAACACCTGGGCTCAAGATACTCTCATACAGACCGACCTAGCTCAGTTAATAAGATGTTTATTATATGGCTGTGTCTTATATATGCCAATTTTTTAAATTCTTTGTACCCTTTTTTTTCTAGACCAATCTAGATGCTGGTCTAGATGGGAAAACCTAGATCATTTTTAATATTGATTTCAGCCAATCAAATTAGTGAATTCGGTAGTTCCCAGTCCCTGTGAGACAGCCATATAATAAATTCATAGCATTAACCCTTTACCTCCTACAAGTGATTAACATGTAACTTCTCCCTACAATATCCATACATTATCCAACAAACAGGTAGTGAGAATACTCAAACTTATCAGGTGGAAGTTGTTGCCTTGATTGAACACCAAATTCCCAGAACCTATTTACAAAGAAATGTGTCGCAGCTAGAGGGGAGAATTAAAAATTAGATCTTGGGAGTTAAAAGCTTCACAAAGTCACCTTATCTTGATATCCACAAACACTACAACTGCTGCAGTTGTCACAGCACCATGTTGTCTCATCTAATGGTTCTTCATCAAGACAGAATCCATGGAAAGGCTCAGAACAAACTCTACAATAGAACATCTGGGAAAATAGACAACAAGAATATGTAAGTACAGGAACAATCCTTGTAGATGAGCCACAGTAAAAATAATTTGAAGACAAAGGAAGCCTGACATTAATGTCCATTGAAACTACCAATCTACTCTGTAAAAGTAAACATAACTCAACAAAATTGAATGTAAAAGGAAATTTAAAATCCAACCTTTTCACTGCCCTTGCTACCACAGAGAAAACACAGTTCTTTTACAACAGTTGGCACACCAGCTGTAAAACAAACTGCAAAGCCTTCCTTCCATATTTCTTCTTCTGTGCTGTTGTCCTACATGTATGTAAAATAATGTTCTCAATAACATTTAATTAAACAATGGATCTCAATTAATTTAAATGCAATATAAATAATTTATTAAGCAACAATACTATAATTATATCTATTCAAAAGCACTTAACAATGAGTACGTGTACTGCAAACTACTAAACTAACAGCTTTTCCTGAAAAAAAAAAAAATGACTGAAGTTGTTTTTTTTAAGAATGACGAGGCTGCTACAGGTTCTCAAGAACTTAGGATTCTGTGCTCTAATGCCCTACTAATAAGCTACCGAGAACTCTATTTAAACAATTATTCGCCAAAGACGAGGTGAATATCATCGAATTATTCGACAATATTCACGGAACCTGAGGCGAATAATTGTTTTAGTATAATTTCAGAGCTGAACAACAGAGAAATTTCTAAAATCATAACATTTTAGTAACATTTATTAAAATTTTAGTTTAACATTTTATATAAACTGCGTGGAGCGGTTTATATTGCATCATATAAGGAACTGCTCGACCAATCAGATTGCTGGAAACTCTTTGCTCAGCTCTGAAATTATACTAATTAAACAATAGAGTGTTTCTGTCAAGGAACTATCGGCTGATAGTTGCTCCGCAGAAAATTGATGTTCTTAAAACAAATATGCTAGTTTTAAGAACATCAAATTACCAAGGGGCAATTGTTTTTATTGTTCACCACTAAATTTTCTTCCGCGCCAACAGCTTGTCACAAATGTCAATAATTCACAACTGTACATTGGCTAAATAATACGTTATACCTGTCAGAATTGAAAAGTCACTGTTTTTCCTATCTGCCTAACTCCATGGCCATCAAACTATTCAAAACTTTTCATGGATGAGTACGATCAATCCAGGTATTTTCCGCGGATGGGCACTATCCATCCGGGTATTTTCCGTGGGCAGGCACTATGGGCTGATAGTGTCTCTCCACGGATGAACACTATTGCGTCACGTGATCGATTTAAACCAATAAGAACCGGAGAAAATTAAGTAGTGAACTATAAGATGAGTTAGGCATCACTAGGTTCACAATTGACATCTATCCTGCATACTGATAGAATCAGCATTGTTGAAAGCATCACTTGAGTAACTACCTGTACAATTAAAAGTTCTCATCAGAGAATATAATAGATGTACATGTATTGTTGTCTTTGATTACAATTCTTGAAGTAGCTGGTACAAAATGGTCCAACAGCCAGCTGGTTTCTGCAACCAACTGGCTTCTAATGACAACCCTACAACTTAAAATTATTGTGTACTT